>NW_015387180.1:637091-660347 GCF_001527695.2 Protobothrops mucrosquamatus
TGCAAAAGGCACCGCTCCTATAAAAACAGCTACCCCACTGATGGCTAGTCACCCTGACGAAGCCGGCAGGAGGCCGGCGAAAGCTAGGTGTTTTAATGTTTTAATAGCAATAAATTTTTGTAACTTTTTAATCTCCTGGTGGTCTCACTGCTTGTGACCCTTCGAATATATATATATATATATATATATATATATATATGTATATATATATATATATACATACAAGCAGGTGTTCTAATATATGTGGGATATTTTAGGGGGGGGGGGAATTCCACAATCCTTTTGCAAAAGTGGCCACAACACTAGCCCTTGAAATCTAAGTGTAACTATGGACTGAAACAGCACCATAATTCATCAGGGTATATATCTTTGGGGACTCATTATAATCAAGAATTACTCTATTTACACATGACATAATTATTTCCAATTTAAAAGTCTTGCTATAATTGGTAACTGAAGATTAAACAACTACCAACTATTTTATACAGAAGCAGGTGTCAAAGTAGACCTCAACAGTTTTGCAATCAAATTGCTGGCAATTAGAACAGATGTTCTAGAAACTATCAACCAATTTTTTTTCTGCCTCACAAAATGCTGCCAGAAATGCTCAATTTTATCCTACCTGAAGTTCAAGTTCACTGGTAAATTCTGCAACTACCTACTTGTGGTAATAGTCATACATTTCCTAATTCCATGAATCCATTCCCACATTGCTCATTTTCTCTTTCATCTCTCTCAATCAAGCCACCTTGTCAAGTCACATAATCCTCTAACTGGTGCATCTGCTATAAAGTCGAAAGCAATGTTTCTCAATCTTGGCAACTTTAAGATGGGTGGACTTCAATTCTCAGAATTCTTCAGCATGCTGAATGGGAGAAACACTGGTCTAATATGATAGCATGGTGTAGGAAACCAGTTGAAAATGGAGGCACTGGGAATAGATTAACCAGGCCTAATACATGGGGGGATGTCTCACATACGTATATGAGATTTCTTTGACTTTATTGATGTAAATAGAATACTATATATGAATTTTATATATGTATATATGCATGTATGTGTGAGCGGCACGATGGCCTAGATGTGAAAATACTTGCCTCCCACTTGGAATGTTGACAGTTCGGTCGTAGGCAGTGACAGATTTTTCTCTATCAGGGCACAGAGAACTCCACATAGGCATCAGGAAGGGCATCTGGCCAGTAAATGCTCAGCTACATTGAATTGCCCCAACTCAGTATAAAGGGATTACAGTACATTGAATTGCCCCAGTATAAAGGGATTACAGGTTTGTAAAAAGAAAAATAAATGCATGAATGCATGTGTGTGCATGTGTATATCATGCTACTTAGTGGTGCATCCAGCCAAATGTGGCTTATAATTGGTTTTTGATAGTTTTAAGACACTCTTTCTAGCTCTGTTTCTGTTCCATACTGGTTCTTTGATCTGGTCCATTTTCTACTACCTGCATCTTTGGCTAATCCTAATGAAAGATGGATCTGCTTTAATGAGATGCAGGCAGAGGGTAGCTTTTGCATTCCCATGTATTTTGAAGGATTTATGAACTGAATCTGAAGTCTAAAGCAGAGAATACTTTTGGTAAGATGACCTAAGTAGATTTTAAAAACTGAAAGCTATTGCTTTCGCATTTTTAGTGAATTTGCTCATGTATTCCTGTCCTGCTGAGGTTCTCTTCAGTGCAACTTTGTTGATACATGTTCTCTGTGTGTGACTGCTCTTCTCCTGTTGTGAGCTTTTTAAGATGCATTCTGCTTCTGGTTGTAATACGCTTCTTGCCTTTATTTTTTTTTGCTGTTGTGTAGTATTCTGTCATAGATAGATACAGAGAGAGAGAGAGAGAGAGAGAGAGAGAGAGAGAGAGAGAGAGAGAGAGAGAGAGAGAGAGATGGAATAAATAATAGGCGGAGTGCTTGGCTGCTGTGTGTTGATTTTAACAATATTTTGGTAAACAATTAAAATAAAAAGAATAGATTTTGTACTGACCAGCAACCTTCTCTTATTCCTGCCAAAGGCTTGGTAAAACTGCTGTTGTTAAAGTGCTAAGCCTGTAATATGCTAAACTGGATGCTAATGAAAATGATGTAAATAAGCAATTAGTTCATATGAGTTCAAGGCTGAACACTTCAAGGGATTGATGGAAACAGGCTGAAAATTCACTGTATTAGAAATTGGAGAAGAATCAAAATCTGATACAAGCTCCTGCAAGTCTGCCCTATCATCAATAGGATTTAAAGAGGTGATTTTTTTTTTAGTTTTCAGAAGAAAAATAAATAATCACTTTAGTGCCGGGGTATTAAACTGCTGGCCCGCAGGCCGGATGCATCATGCAGAAGCCACGCCCAACCCAGTTCCGGAAAGGGGAAAAAAGTCACGATACGTTGCGACACGTCACATAACATGGCGAGATTGACACCCCTACTTTAGTGGTATTTTTTTACGAGTTGCCTGCCACCTTAAGTATTTTTAAAGCACCAAGATAAAAACAAAACATTCTCATTGTTTCCTAAAGCTAGAATACAGCTAGTTGTTTTGTTTTGTTTTTAAAGTTTTATTCTTTAGGGAGTATAAACACTTGAGCTGTTTTAAATTTTGCTTTATAAGAATGTTGCCAGTTTGGAATGTTCTAATAAAATGCTTTTATTTCCTACATACAATAGAAATTTATATGTCAAAAGATTTTATGTTGTTTTCAGTTTGATTGAATGGACTTTTCTTCTTAACTGAATTCTGGCATGCAGAAAAAATATGATTTTCAATTTAAATATTGATGCTTAAATAACGAACTATTCTTAGATTTTATTGGAAAAAATCTTCTGTGGCAGAATTTTTTTTTAAAAAAAACCTTAGTTTGCTCAGATCACAATTTACCTATATTGATTTCAAATTTTCAGAAAGTGTATATCTTGTAAAGCGTACCTAAAATTACAAAAACTGTAGATTTGCCTTGATCCATCTTCCCCAGAACTATGAAAAGACTTACCACGCTTTTCATCTTTGAGTTAGCTGTCAAGGCTGGTTTATGGACAGCTATCAAATGTGATAGAAGGTAGCACCAGAGAATGAGACAAGGCTGAATAAAATTAACATTTTGGAACATCTTTGATTTGTGGTAGATATCTGCATCTTTCCCAGGCCAAAATTTGCCTATAATCTGAATTACTGAGAAGGGGAAGGGGAAGAATAAGGGGAGGGGGCAAGTGGAGGAGGAGGAGGAGGAGGAGGAGGAGGAGGAGGAGGAGGAAGGGGAAAAGAGAGAAAAAGGCCAACTGAGAATGAATGCCACAATAGGTCAGTTGCAATGGGGAGCCTGGGGTGAAGTGGCAATGTTGCTTCGGTCAATTGTCCCATTCCAGATTCAGTTACAGAACAGTTGTCTTCAGAGCCAAGAGTGAATTTAACAACAACAACAACAACAACAACAATAATAATAATAATAATAATAATAATAAAGTTGGAAGGAACCTTGGAGGTCATCTAGTCCAACCCCCTGCTCAGGCAGGGAACTCTATACCATTTCAGACAAATGGCTGTCATTTATTTCTGATAATTCCTGTTCTGGAATTATCAGAAATATGGTTTTGCAGCAATACATTAATTTGGCTATCCCTCACACTGATGAATCTATTTTGATTCACCAGTTTGTTTTATCCACGATCATTTTAGGCACATTTTTAATTAAAAGTCTGCATACAAAAGTTGTGCATATTTTCTTACTGATTTTCCCAAAATATGTATATATTTGGAATGCAATATTTCTTATAAACACGCATTGTGCAAGCAATTTCCATTTTCCCCTTTTAGGTTATTCATTTATGCATTTTCCTATTGCACACATTTTAATCTACAATTTCTTTAAAATGTACATTGTCCTGTGCATTTTTAATAGCAAAACTCCATCATAAAATCTTGAGTTGTAAACTGAATAAATAAATGATTCATTCTCATTAATGTATTAATTCAGAAAGTATAAGATTAATAGGCTTATATTTAAAATGCAAACCACACATTTTTTTTCCTTCTATTCCTAATGTAATTAATTAATTTTTAGGTAGATATCCTAATTTTTCCATAGGAGCTCAAGTGACACATATAACATTCCTTCTTTTCCCATTTCCTTTAAAACTATAACCCTGTGAAGTAAATTGAGTGAGATTTTATGATTAGCCAAATGTTATCCCATCACTTTTCATAGTTCCAGCATGCTAACCATTGCTCCACTCTGACTGTTTTATACAACTGCAAATAAGCAACTAAGAACATGTATTACACCAACTTCTAAACTATATATTTAATACAATTCACACATATCTTACTGATATAAATGGCTATTTAATAGCAATAGTGCACAATGTGGTTCAGGTAAGTTATTAATGTATTTAGCCTGCAGTCCTATTCCTAGTTTATTGCAAATAAAATATGCTGCTTTGAGTGAGACATATTTTTAGTGAATATCTCTAGGAATGTGCTATTGCATTCAAGGAAACTTGGCAAGGAATACTGTATACATTTAGCTGACAAAAGTAAAGATAAATGTTTTAGTATATTGTGTTTCTTTTTGCCCAGTACTGTTCCACTTATACCATATTGTTGTCTTTTAGTTACCTTGTTCAGGAAGAAGTCTGAAATCAATAAAGGAACTAATTATATGGATCTTATAGCCCTCAGCCACATTGTGTAGGATTCCCAACATGAAATTAAATAATTCATAAAAAGTTGAAGATTAAGTAATATATAAACAAAATGTTTTTGAACAAGTTGAAATTATCCTCACTGAAGTTTTTAGCTGAAGTGCTACATTCCTTTAACACAGTGGTTCTCAACCTTTTTAATGCTGCGACCCCCAACCGGTCGTAAGTCGAGGACTAAACCGGTCATACGTCGAGGACTAAACCGGTTGTACGTTGAGGACTACCCAACCGGTCGTAAGTTGAGAACTTTCCCTGCCCGGGAGCACCGCGCATGCGTGGTTCCGCCCCCTGCGCCGGCCGAGGTGTAGCTGGCAAGCGGCAGAGACGGAGCAGGCCGACCACCAGCTGGCCCAGCCCAAGGGAGGTAAGGCACCCGCCGGAAAAGGGGAAAAAAATGGTGGACAGCCTTGCTTGGTGACCCCCGTGAAATGGTCGATCGACCCCAAATGGGGTCGCGACCCATAGGTTGAGAATTGCTGCTTTAACAGAAGCAACATGCATTGCACTTTAGGCATAAGCATTATTTTAATTTCATTCATTTTCATCCCTTTGATTGTTGCTCTGTTTAATATTTTTTTACAAAAACCATTCTCGGCCATGTGCCAGAAACAACCTTATCAAAAAGGCTTCTTCACAGCAGCCTTACATCAGTGTCAGCCATGATTCCTGTTAGATTGAATTACTGTAAGCAAGGCGACTGTGTAGGAAATCGGCTTTTTTATGCCTGATTTAATTGTAATCCTGCCCAAAGGATTTAATGACACAAGAATTCATTTTTATTACTGTGCATCATTCTTTGACTTTGAGAATATTTTTAAAAGGTGGGGTGTTAAATAAAATAAACTTTTATTAATCATAAAGCCAAATTATTATGATATCATGTTATTACACAAAATCTTAGTAGCTAGCAGTTGAAGAGCCTAAGCATCTGAGATTCACAATCAATGCATATCATAGTTGTTGTGTCCTGAGCCTGCAAAAGCAGGCTCGTGATGTTGCATCGGTCCCGGGTATTCCAAAAGCTGCCCGGAACCAGACAGAGCGGCGCCGGCCTTGTGCGCATGCGCAAGGCGCGAAACGCTCTGTTCCCATTGGTTGACACTGTACGGGCTTCTGGCCATATAAAAAGGCCTGCGTGCCTTTTGCTTTTGCTTGGTTGTTGTGGAAGAGAATAAAGCGTTTGTTTAACATCGCCATGTGTCTTCATTACTCGCTCGCGAACGAAGTACACAACAATAGTGATGCTGAAATTGTATTTATTTACTTAATTGAAAATTTTTATATGCTGACTTGTATTGCTAACTAATTTCCTCATAGTTCACCAGAATTTGGGGCCTGATGGCTGACAGCCCAGGTTTGAGACTTGACTGCTTTGAAATGGGATAAGCTTCTGTTCCTTATCCCAGCTCCTGCTCACTTAGCAATTTGAAAAAATGCAAATATGAGTAGATTAATAAATACCACTTTGGTAGGAAGGTAACACATATGTGCACCTTTGGCATATAGCCATGCTGGCCAAATGACCACAGAAAATATTTTTGGACAATGATGGCTTCTTCAGCCAAGAAATGGAGATGAGCATTGCACCCTAGAGTCCAGCACGACTGATGGGAAAATCTTTACCTTACTATTTTTTAACTTTTCACCAGATTTCAAAATTTAAAAATAAAATCAGTAAAATGAAATAATAGATAAAATTGAAAAGTACATAAAACTTAAAATATTTAGGTAAATAAATAGTTCTTAGCCTGATAACTAAAAGATCACAATACTATTGCCAAGAAGGCTTCTATTCCCATGGTTGACATCTGTCTCCATGTTGAAGAGGATCAAGATGCACTATTCAAGTTCAAGCAGATTGGTATGGGAATTGTGCATTCCTTCTAGGGAGATAAATCCCAAGCTTTTTATGACTCTCTGGATAAGAACTAGCACTTTGAATTGGCTCCAAAATGAACAGCCCGCCACTGCAATTCTTCTCGAAGTGGCAAGTTATAGTTCAAAGTTGGACAATTCTGGCAGACATATTTTTTCAGATGTTCAAAGGAAGCCCCTCATATTGTCAAGTTATGTTTACTCTGTTAGATTTCCAAACAAATGTAACAAAAGCATTTTTTGTGCATATACAGAAATATACAGATCATCCAAATAAGCGTAAAGGCATTCACTTTGACTACTTGATTCCCTATTTTTTTTTTTGCTTAATGTTGACTTTGAATCTGACTGACTTGCCACAAATTCCTTTGTTGAATTTTTTCATAAATAGATAGCAAATATATGCATAGTTATAGTTTTTTATATAACTAAAAAGGGAAAAAAGTAAATCTCAGCTTTTTCGTAGAAAACTGAAGGTTTTGTAGAGGTCACCTCTTAAAATAGACTGAGTAAATTTCTTTTTATTATCCAGACACTGAAAGTGAATAATTAATATCAAGAATAATTGTTAGTGCTGCTTATCAATTATTTAACATAAGCAGAGTAATACAGCCTGTTAAGAATCTAGAAATTATGTTCATTATATGCTATTAATTAACTATCTACTGTATGTATTGTTTTTTGCCAAAGAGAAGTCAGGGTAATGAGCTACAAATCTCATAACATTTCAGAAAATGATAGTGTAATAAGGAACATTTCTACCTATTCATTAATGTTCCTTATTCATTTGTTTATTTAGTCCACTTAGCACCGAATTTATCCTCAAATTCCCTAAATAAGCAACTGCCACTATCTACTCAGTTATAGAGTGCAGTAGGACACTAGTTGTTATAAATTGGTATATATTGTATGCTGAGTTATGCCAGCCTTTGAATTCAAGCTCATGGGAGTTGAATAACAGAAAAAAATGGTGTTGGTATTTAAAAGAAATGTTATGCAGCAATCTCTCAAAGGTTTTGTTCTTGAAAACTGCTTCCATTCTTCTGGGTCATTTTAGAATATCTTCAGAATTTGTATAAATAGTATGTATAACTGAGGTCAAGCTCAAAACCCAAAATGAGACATGGCAATTCTTCCAAACAGAGGGCTTTATATATATATAAATATATATGCATCTACAATATACTCTGTGGACTATTACCCTCTTTTTCTTACAGATAATATCTGGGCTGTGTTACCTATTATTCTTCTGGAATGCATCCCTTCTTTCCTGGAAATCCACCTTTTTACTACATTTTATCACAACAGTAAAACAATAAGTAAAGTAAAATCTAAAAATAATTAAAACAAAGATACTCAAATAAATGCAAATAAAATACTATGATGAAAAGTTCTAATCCAAAGTAATGGTGTAGCAAATTGCACAAATGGTAGCATGAAACTCAGTGACTTAGAAGGTTATTTTCAAGTCCTTGTCTGAATGAAGTAAGATTAAATAGAAATCACACTCCCTACCTGGAAATTTCCTCAAGTCGTGAGATATAAAAATCTGCCTAGAGTTCTTATATAGGGAATAAAATAATAGCATATGCATAGAGTTTCTATTGAATCATCACCACCTGCATATAGCCAAAGGTACATAAAATACCTTTAAAATGTCCAAAAGGTATGGACAAAGTATCCAACCTGGCTAAAGTAAAGGCCTTATGAAATTTCAAAATTGGAATGGATGAAATAAGGGAGGCTGGAGGGAACCCTTTTGGGAGCAAATGATAAATATCGGAGTGTGACACCTTAAATAACTGTTGCTAAAGGGCAGCTCTAGAATGATGAAAGTTAGCTAGCAGAAACCTTCCATAAAGAAGCCTAGCAAGTGAATTTTATCAAGAGTTTTTTTTAAAGCTATGATGATTTAAAACAATCTCTAAATCGGAAGTGGGCCAAAGCTATAGGAAGTAGAATTAAGTTTAGCCAGAAGGTAAGAAGTATCCAATGAAACTATGTCTGTCTCTACATGTAGAATGGCAATTTTAATATTTTTGAACCATCAATATGGTTCTTATTTTGGATGGTTTCAAAAGTATTAAGCTTTGCAAAGGAGCAAATTTGGGAGCCATAAAAAAGCTGAGGGACTACAGTACCTTAGCTTGGAAGACTTTGCAAGCAGCAGGAATATAATGGACTCATTTTACAGTAAGTGGTAAAATCTTATAATAGCTGTAGAGGTATGTTCCATAACACTTGCCCAATAAGAAAAACGAGCATGCCAGGATAAGGAAGCATGAAAGTGCACTCTGAGGTATTTATAGGTGTGCACCTGTTCAATTGGAGTCCCATTTATTTGCCATTAGTGAATTGTATGATAATGTTGGGCAAAAATTAAGACTTTGGTTTTCTGATAATCTATTAATAGTTTTTATTCTATGCAAAATGAAGTTAATGCCCTAAGTATTTTCTCATTTCCACCTGTGAAATAGATATAAAAACAACATTGTTGTCAAATACAGTAGAGCAGAAATCGCATGATTAGTCAAAGTGGATGGATGATGGACTGAAACAGCAAGCACTTGAATTATTGGATTTAGATATAAATTTAAAAGCAATGGAGCTAATAAAAACTTTGTCTTACACCTTTAGATGTTGGGACTGTTTTAGATAAATGGTCACAAGGGGTAGATCTAATTTTCAGAGAGATGTTTGAATAGAGTGAATAGACTGAATAGGTATGAACAGCCTTTTGTCAACAGTCTCTACTTTGAGATTAAATTGAGAGTTGATACAAAATCAACAAAGGCTGCACAAAGGGAGGCATGACAGGGTGCAGAGTATTTTTTCTGGAGTACCAAACAATAATCTAATATTCAACATTCCTCTCTAAATCCAACCTGTTCTTCAACAATCATATTTTCATTTTGCACCCAATTTACTAGTATTAGATATAAATATCTAGCATGTATTTAATAAACTAATAGGCATATAACTTGTAAGGTCAGGTACATTTTTTTCTTTGGTATATCAACACAATAGTGGTGTGATTTTAGTTAGATGGAAACTGTCCTGTATTAGTAAGGTGTTTAAATAAGGTAGCCAAAACTGGTACCTAACAATCCTTTATTTTCTCTTATTAATTCTGAGGGGATGAAATAACCTCCAGATGTTCTCACTGGCTTTAATTGGACAATACAATCTTTAACCTCAACTATGGACATTCTGGGAGTTCATTACAAGAGGGAATCACATCTGAAATTACAACAGGTTCCTTTTGAAGATGTTATAGAAATGATGTTTCCTTTTATCTGCAGATATTAATGCATGTGTGTATATACACAGACACAGACACACACATTCACACACCTCCATACACTAATATCTCAGATAAAAGGAAGGATCATTTCTATAACATCTTTGTATACACACACAAAAACCACTCAGAGAATTTTCCTGGTATAAGGAGGATATTGCAGTTAAGAGAGGTTTTTTTTAGCCTTAATGCAGTCATTATCATATGCAGTCTATACCAAGATTTGGACCTGGACCTGGCAATTCACAATAATTGACTGCTACAGTGACACTGCTTGTTCATATGAATCAGCTGAACAAATCTGGGTATGCATTTGAAATGGGCTCTAGGTCAAAAGTCCAGACATCACCTTTTGGCCTTTTCGCTAAGATCAAGTGTAACATCAATATGTATTACAGCTTACAAATTGCTGAAAATTGGATAAAATCAAATCTTTATTAGGGCTGTGAGACTAGCAATCAGACAAAATATAAAGCAACTAAAAACTGGGAATACATAAGACTAAAAAGAAAGAAAATTAATATAAATGTTATAGCTGAAGGAGAGATGGATACTACATAGGGAAACATAGAAACAGGCAAGGAGAAGGCCAAATAGAAGTCATGTTCTTGCCAGGAAAAGAAATATACAAGATAGGACAAATAAGAGTTGTCTGTGATTTCCTGTAAAGAGAACAGTCAAAGAACATGCAAGGACTGAAATTTCCCACAAGGGCATGTTTTTATATATTATGTAATATTTATGTTATGCCCCAACAAGAACAAGAAAGCAATTTGACCAAAGTGCAGACAGAGAGATAGAGAAATCAACAGGGGAAAAATAGAATAAGCATTATAAGGTAGCTAAGCTATTGCTTCCCTCCCTTCTGAAAATATCCTGCCATTACCCTGTAACTTCTAAAAACTATGTGGTAGAACTTGACAGTTAACTGAAACATAGGATGTGGTTGCTGTTCAGTTGAAACTCCTATGGAGGAGTTCCTTCATAAGGCCTTCATAAGGCCTTTGGTTGGGTTTAAATTAAGAAGTGTTAAGCCTGCCGTATAACAATTATGGTATTCTACACTGTAAGTAACTAATTTTTAAACTCCTACATAGAATAGCACAGATATAATTCCACCAGAAAACTGGGCAAGATGGAGAACTAAACTCTACTTCCTTACTGTGGATAGTTCTACCAATGTCATACAGAACAACTGGGAAGGAATATATGGCAAAACTGCAGGACAATAGGTAGGGCCTGGAAGAAAACAAAAGCAGAATTCAGACATAAATTGAAATACAACTCATCCTGGGTCAGCATTTAGCTTTCCCTTTTTCCTTTAGTTACTTCGCTTTGAATATTCTCTATTATGTCTTTTTCCGGCATGTGGAATAGTTGAGCAATAGTCTTGGCAGTCAAAGCATTTTCCCCCATATTTTTAATGATATGATTATAGAAGACCATTCCCTGTTCATTACAAATATGAAAAAAATGCTTTGACTCCCAAGATTATTGTGTAAGCATAACATATGCTGGAAAAAGATATAGCTGAATATATCCAAAGAAAAGTAGCCAAAGGAACAAAATAAAAGCTGAATGCACAAGTACAGGAAATGATCACAGCATCAAGCTTTTTAAATGTTCCCATGGAAGTCTTATAGAAAACCAGACATCACTAATATTAATGGCAGTGAAAGAGTATTCTATGATTATGGTCAGCAAAGTATTTGTCAAAAGGGCTGAGTGCTTTAGTTCATTGCCACGTTTAGCCTTTGCACCTAACTATAAAGGTTTGCCTTTTTTAAATACTACTACTACTACTACTACTACTACTACTACTACTACTACTACTACTACTACTACAAATAATTTATAGGAGCACATATGGAAAACTCTAAGATGTCTCTGAAATTTCTTATATTTCTCACATTTCTAGTGGTTTTATCGCATGTTTATTCCATACTTTGTTAAAAAAAGTAACAGCCATATGTTGTTTTCTCACATCATATTTTATATTACAGAATATATTTGATTAGATGAATGATACTTAAATGTTTTGACACATAATAGTTAAAAGCCACTAATTAAAAAATAATTGTGTATACATATATATATATATACACAACAGATATTTTAAAAAGTAGAGGATCAGGTTGGAATAGAATAAAACCAGAAATAACTTGATTTGTTAATCCTTATGTAGCTTTCTTCTCTCTCTTTTTCCCCTTATTCTGGGAGAAAAAATTGAAATAGATTTTAATCTAACTGTGTGTCATGGTTCCAATAGATGAAATCCATTAAAAAACTTCAAGGCAAGAATTCTTTCTTAAAGAACATTTATATTACAATCAAATATTTAAGCCCTAGTTGTATTAATTGTGAAGAAGTAAAGAAAAAAAATCACTCCCAGGTTATACTTGAATACTGACATAATTTTTAAAAAGAAAAGAGTAGTTAGGATAATAACAATAACAATAACAACAACAACAACAACAACAGCAATAATAATAATAATAATAATAATAATAATAATAATAATAATAATAATAATAATAATAATAATAATAATAATAATAATAATAATAATAATAAAAAAAAAGTTGGAAGGAACCTTGGACGTCATCTAGTCCAACCCCCTGCTCAGGCAGGAAACCCTATACAATTTCGGACAAATGGCTGTCCAGTCTCTTCTTAAAAACTTCCAGTGTTGGAGCATTCACCACTTCTGGAGGCAGGTTGTTCCACTGGTTAATTGTTCTAACTGTCAGGAAGTTTGTCCTTAGTTCTAGGTTGCTTCTCTCCTTGATTAGTTTCCACCCGTTGCTTCTTGTCCTGCCTTCAGGTGCCTTGAAAAATAGCTTGACTCCCTCTTCTTTGTGGCAATCCCTGAGATATTGGAATGCTGCTATCATGTCCCCCCTCGTCCTTCTCTTCATTAAACTAGACATACCCAATTCCAGCAGCCTTTCCTTATATGCTTTAGCCTCCTGCATTTGTTATTTTAATTTAGACCATCAAGTATAAATAAAGTGTCTTAAAATTAAGGAGAATGAGGGGCTTCAGCAAGAAAAACAAAAGGATAAGCCATATGTTTTTGAAAGACACTAAAATAAACCCTACTCCTGAAGGGTGGGACACAAGAAAGAATGTACAGAAGATACAGAATCATAGGATTGACAGTTTTTATAAATTCATTTGTGACTCTACCACAGAATCAACAAGTTTGTTTCTTTGTTTGTTTTTTACATTTCTGAGCCACCCATTTACTTCAAAGGGAGACTCTGGGCAGCATAAAATAAAATATAAAAATATAAAAACAATTTATATAAAAGTTTATACAAATATAAAAACAATCTATATAAAATCTATGTAAAACAGATTTTTGATTGTTTTTTTTGTATAAGAGGGTGAGAGGTAGCTACCTTGGTTCATACATTAAATGAATGACCCACTGGGAACCACATATTAAAACAACATATTTTATGTGTGGCCAGAATCTGAAAATAATACTTAACACAGCACATGCCATGTAGGGCTTTGTGGGTCACAACCAACATCTTGAATTGGATCCAGAAGCAAACTGGCATCCAATGCAGCTCATGGAATAGAGGTGTTATATGAACCTTTCTTTGGGTGCTGAAGCTGCTGAATACTTTGCAAGGGTAGCCCATATACAGTGCATTGCAATTTTCCAAACGCAAGATGACCAAGACATGAGTGACTGAGGTAACAGCTTTTCTATCCAGGAAAGAGGATAATTGGAGCACAATATGAAGCTGACCAAAGATCCCCCGGGCCATGGCTGCAATCTGATCCCTGAGAAACAAGCTTATCAGCTTTGGCTCAGAGAGATCTGCAGGTTTGCTAAAACTGACAAATCTGCTCACAGACAGAAGAGATATCGATTCAAAAAGAGGAGGCTCATCTTTGCCAAAAGATAGTCATATCAGAAAGAACAGGCTTGGCTTGGCAATGGCACAGGTAAAAGGGATCTAGTTATTGTTGCAGATCACAAGTTGAATGTTAGCTAACAGTGTGAAGCAGCTTCTAAAAAGGCAAATACTGTTCTGGGATATATTAACAGAATGATTCTATGAAAGGACAGAGTTTATAGAACCTTAACAGGTGGTCAAATATTACTCTTCAGTTATCTTGGGTGCAATAGTGAGGAGGGCAAACTAATAGGGGCACTATTTACATTATTTCAGCCAAACTGAAGGAGCCATGTTTTAAACTAGGTTCGTATAATTGGTATGCAATAGCAGCACTAATTAATTTTAGTTCCCACTGCTTTTGTTGATAAATGTTTGCATTCTTGGCTCTTGCATATGAATACTATTAAAAGATACATGACATGGATTTTAAAATGGCAAATAAATCTAACAAATAACTTTCAGCAAGAGGCAGTGATTGTTAAGAAGTGATTTTAATGCTGTGATAGGACCAGTGATGTAGCCTTTTACCTTAAATTCCAGCCCTAACACCCAGAGCATACATATTTAAAGATATGTTCAGTAAATTTGCAGCACTTTGGCTTGATTTTCAGTGAGGGACTGTCCTGGAAAATTTACACACTAGTCAGAAGCCGCTCTAAGTACTAGAGACAATATTATAATGTCTCATTGCTTCCTACATTTCTTGGACAACCTCAGGATTGATTACTGCCCAGATCACGATCACTTCCTATTAGCTTTAAATCTTCAACTGTTGGCTTGGGATTTATATGTGAAGAACCTGTCCCAGACAAATTTAGATGCAGATATTGGATCTTCTTGTATAAGGTGATTAAGAAAAAAACATTGTCCCCTTCTGGATTATTTTAATTTACATTGCAATGAACAAGGACACATATTCCACAGCTACTAAGATCATTGGTCAAGCAGGTGGAAACATAGTCAGGGAAATGATTGAAGCCTGGGAAATGGGCCCCTTGTCAGTTAACAGAAGTGCTGATTTACCACCAGCTTATCAAGTACTTAGGAGCTGAGGGCTTGTAGCACAAGGAAACAGCCAATTGCCATCAATACCCAATCAACCAAAAGGAAGGCATTCATAAATACGACTCACACAATAGCCCTAAACACATAGTCCAGTAGAGAGACGTTTCCTGAAGATGGGCTCCAGCATGAGTTCAAAAACTTGGAGGAATAAATCTCTGGTCGTAGTGAGCAACCTAGATTTGATCTTGCAACATTATTTGCCTTCATTCGTATTTGAATTCCACCCAGCCTTTGCAGTTACTGTGAACCAAACATGTCCGGCTAATGTGTTTCCTTATGAGAAACTCATACACAAATGTCAACAATGAAAGTGTTAAAGCAAAGAAAGACCAGGCTGCTACCTATTATCCAAATGCCATCTATACTTCCTACCAGCAGCTCATGCAAAATTTTTAAAAAAGAAAATGAATATATGATAGCAACAGAAATAAGATATTATCAGCAATTATTTTTGGCAACCAAATTCAATGCCTGCCTTTTTCTAGCGAGTGGGTTGTCCAAACACTGAGCCACCATGGTTACATGCCATATCCCAGGAGCAACACGGGATGTACATTTCCACAAACCCTGTGAACAATAGAAGACTCTAAACTCTTAGCAGCCATTACACTGTAGCCCCCACTTAAATCCATCTCAGAGGCATTTAACCTGAAGTCAGCTTAAAACCTGGTGAGACACTTAGAGTGAAATCCATTCCTCCTGGATTGAGCAAAAGAGCACAGAGGGATGGGCCCTAATTCTTTTTAATGTATCTTTGCTAGAATTCCAAATGGATAGGGCCTGGCAATCATTATTTCTATTTTTAAGAAGAGCAACAGAGACCACCCTGCCAATTATAGTGCAATCAATCTAAGCACAATCAATAAAATCTATGCCAGGCAACTGTACAGGAAGCAGCTAAATTGATTAGACTCAAAAAACATCTTGGCAAGCTGGATGTAGAGCCTGTCATAGTACAATTGATTAGTGTCACATGTTAAATAATCTAGTAGAAAAATAGAACCCAGAGCTAAAGTCAGCTCTTTATATGGATTTTGTTCGTTTAAGAAAATCTTCCATCATATCCCAGAATTGATGGGATAAATTTAAAGCTATTGCAATCAATTATTACTTCCTTGCTCTCATATCACAACTTTATGAAGAATAAGCTGTAACTCAGAAGTTCATATATCAAGGGTTGAACCCACTGTAACAGGAATTTCAAAACAATTTACCTATCCTATTCCGATTTTATATCAACTTGATGGTGGCTTAACTAAAATGGAAATTTATCCACCTAATGTTGTGCATGATCACAGAGAATTATTGTTAGCATTAATGACACAAATATTATCAACAGGACTAGGGAGAATGTTGCAATTCCTAATGATTTATTGCAAAAAGGAAGAGTTGTTAATGAATTTTGATAAAACCAAGAGTATGTTTTTCTCTAAAATGACTTACCTTGATTGTTAGTGACAGTATGTATCACATGTGATGTGCTTTATTTCTGTGGTGGTGAGTTTTCATTCTGTGGGCTGGAAAAAATGTCTATGCCACTTACATTTCTCAGACTGACTAAAAGGGAATTATAGCTATCATGCCATTTCTTAAAAAGCAGGAGAGTCAATTATGATTGCAATTATTTTCTTCATTGTTATCCCTTTAGTACAAATTTTATATAGTGCAGAACTTGGAGCAGGCTATGTATTAGCCATCTTTGAATATCAACATGCATCCTGTTTTATTGGTTCTTTTATAAAGATGATCATAGCAGCATAATATTGCCTCTAACTAGGAATGTTCCTGGACAGCCTGATGAATTTTATGCTATCTTTGGAACAATCAAAACTCAGACACCATATTCCAAATTGTGAAGTTTTGTGACTGTACCTATAAGCCCAGGTGCCAATTTATGTTTGCACATCTGCTAGATATCAAATTTTCCTGCTCATTGAGTTTTGATTGTAATTTTTATTACAAATGTTGGGTGGCATGGCATTCTGTTGTTTCCTTATATGACCTATTGTCTAGCTATCATAAAGATGCTATTCCTTCTCCCTAAACATTGGCCAGATACAAAAGATCTTCTTTGGTTGGGGCATTTTGTCTGATGAAAGGACCTATTCTATTGGAGGAAGTTTTTCTAAATTTAATTTATCACAATTGTTGACCAGATCACTTGCAATAGTATTAATAAAGGAAAGTGAACCATAAGAGCAACTATTTTGTATTTAGGGGGGAAAAGTACAAACCTAGTAAGGCAATATAAAATAGTAATGCAAATGTTTGCCGTATATTTCTATTTACTATTGGATATATCATCTGTGTCCTTCAAATTGTTTCATTCTTAGTACAGAATAAAGGAAGATCATCTGGTAACCTACTTCCCATCACTCTTCTGCCACTGCCTTGTACATAAAAGAATTACAGCTCGAATAAAGAAAGACCCTTCCCTTTGTGATTATCTATACTAGTGTTTCTCAACCTTAGAATTTTTTGTGGGCTTCAACTTCCAGATGAATTTAATTAAATTTAAATTCTGATAGTTGAAGTTTACAAATCTTAATGATGCCAAGTTTGAGAAACACTGATCTATACTTATTTCCCATTGTAGTGTTTCCAGTGACTCTAGAAAGGTCTCTCTCTCTTGCTATATAGTCATAGGCAGTGCTTTTTTTGTAAAAAAAAAAAAAAAAAAAAGGTGCCAGAACTCACACACGTCATGCAACCCGCCTTGCCTACCCTACAAGATTCCATCCCAAAAAGGTGCCGGAACTCCGTTCTGGGCGTTCTATGAGAAAAAAAGCCCTGGTCATAGGTAAAATAATTTATTGATATCAAACTCCATGCTTGTTTTAATTTCTTACCTGTTGTTCATGTTCTGTTTTTCTGCTTTTGTCTGTCTTTTGTCCTGTTTTGCCAGGCAACTGTTTTTGATGTTCATTGATGTTTTCTAAATAAACATGCAGTTTATTATTTATTTTATTATTATTTATTTTATTTATTGCTAGCAGAACTGAGTGGCATATGTACTTGACCTGACCTCAATATAGGCATTGACTGAGAATTTGTTGGATGCAAATTAACTTCATCATTTTTGGTTTTGGTAGAAACTAAACCCACAATAATTGTCGACACACAGTTCCAGTAGAAGTTTCATTTGGAGATTTCTACTCAGTATAAAAGGCATTCTTATCCTCATGTGAACAGATTGAATGTCTGAATCACCACCAAATTGGCTGCTTGTATGTTTATAAAGGACAAGATTGAATGCTTGTGATAGAATGCACTTTGAATGATGTTACTAAATAGGAGCTATTGCCAATATTAAATTGTTTTTAAAAGATTAGACAAATTGATGAATGTAAGTCATTCAGGATTGTAGTTTGATGGTATATTTTTCTGCTTTTGACAATGTCAAATCAAGTAGTAAAACAAAAATCTCCCTCCCATCTGAAGCACAATAGGACAAGTTTGAAGTCAACTGGAAAGAGGGTAAAATAGTCTTCTAATAAGACTACAACTTGATCGCATCGACTCTTTCCTGGCATTTTGGTGTAATTGCATTCTTTAGATATTCTGTTCTCTATTAAAAGCTTGGGTGGCATGCTGTCATATAATATTTATCCAGGGATTTGTATCTCAGTTGTTTCTTCCTATGAAGTCTTTTAACATTTATGAAATATCACCTTTCAAATACTGTTGCAGGGGATCTAGAAATGGAAAAGAAATGTCCTTGCTTTGACAAGGTTACAGAAGCGGTACCTGTTGAGACACATTCTTTCTGCAAAATTATTATGTAAATTGCAGTTTTGCCCACTCGAGCCTGCACAGGGGTCGGCAATTTCTTCTGAGGAAATTTAAACCTAAATTCAAGTATTTATACAATGGAATAAATCCCAGTCTTCTGAAAATGACCTTTAAAAGCAGAAACTCTTTTATACAAATTATGTACAAGTATTGATATGAGATGGAATCTTGGTACCAATGTTGAGTTCAAGTTTTAAAAATAGGTATTAACAACCCTAGCCCACTAGCTCAGTAAAATCCATTGTTACTAAGTATGCCATATAGTTAGAAAAAGAAAAGAGGCCTTACATTTTCTCTGCAGCTACAAGGATGAGGAATTTACGGTGCTCCAGATGTTGCTAATATATTGCTCCCAGCATTCATTATTAGACATATGGGTTGTCTGAGGGGGGTGGGCAATTAAGAAGTATGAAATATAAATAAATACACTTGTCATTCTCCAGCATGTAGTTCTGTATCGCTGAGACAGATCTTTGCTACTTTTCATTATGAGAAAGACTCAATTTGTAGTCATTGGACAAAATCTTCTGTCTTTTTACCAATTATCTTATTTTTAAGCTTTTAAGTTTGTTATTGTTTAATCACTAGTAACACTGATAGCATGTATGAATTTATTCAGCATTTCTAAAACATACATCTGTAAATTCTGAAACCTCATAATGCCTACTGGCATTTTAATTAAAAATATAATTTAATAATTTGGTGGCTTATCTATATTCATATAATGTTGATTTATAATGATCACATCAAGACACTGCATATTTCAATCAGTAGCCAATAAGAATGTTCCACAGATTTAAAAAAATGCTTAATGTGATTATGTCTATTAGGTCCTGTCCAGGAATTACATCACCCAGTTGTACAATTTTTACAATTTTAAGCTCCAATGAACCTGACAATGGACCTTAACCCCTGACAAACCAAAAATCTCACCAGAAAAAAAATAACATGATGAAAAATGGGCTTCCCATTGTGTAAAATAGTACGAAATACATTTTACATATCTGTGCAAAGATTATCTGACTAGCTTCCTAGTCAGAAACATCAGACTCCAGTTCTTATTCTGACCTTTTTCTTATTCAGGATTTTGAGGCAAGACAAAGTGGGGCCCTGCCATTAGGGGCACCAGTGAGTTAAAACTACCTCAAGCCTATTCCAGAGCTGGAGGGGGTCATAATTTAGTGGTTACTCAAAGAATGTCCATAGATGTTTCCTCATGAAATTGGAGAAGGCCAAGTTCGGTGCCACAAGGTTCCATCCTGAGTGTTTTGTACTCTTCTACATTTTCTTTTGAACTTAAATAAGAAACTGGAAGAAATGTTTATCAGATTTGCAGATGATCCCAACTCTGCTGTAACAATACAGCAGAAGGAAGAAATAAAATACAGAGCAATGTTGATTGTTAGAGAGAAAAGGTGAAAATAATAGGGTGAATTTAGCAGAGACAGATTTCTAAATTTAACACCTAAGAAACTGGAGTTAAATGCAATATACTTGACAATTTTGCTATGAAGAAATACTTGGAACAGTAACTGATTACAAATTGAATATAAGTCTATGAGTCAGCAGTGAGAGATGCTGCAATAAAAGAAGGAAGGAAGGAAGAAGTAATTCTAGGCTGCATTAACAGAAATATAGTTTCCAAATCACAGGAAGCAATAATTCCACTTTATTCTGTGTTGGTCTGTGTATTGTTGTCCAGGTGTGGATAACCCTGCTTAAAAAGATTTCTGAAGCTGTACCAATTTCAGAAAATATTCAGAAGGATCAGGAAACTAGACACTCAGTATCATAGCACTTCTCTAATACTTAAAATTATATCTCAAAGGTCAACACATGTTCTCTATTATGGGGTATAGAATAATGAATATATTTAGGAAAGCTGTTTCTAAATGAATGTTAGAAAAATATTTGTAAGAGAAGAATGACTTGATAGTGAACCAAATAACCAACAAAGTGGCAAACTTTTCTTCATTGGATGTGGTCAAGTATAGCCTTATGGTACTTGACAGCCATATGGTATGGATGTTTAAATTTATATTCCATTACAAAGTCAGAGTTGGACTTAGTAACATCACTGGCACCCTCTAACTCTGTGATTTATCCTCAATTGAAGCACATCCCAAACATTTAAATGAATTTGTTGGCTGATCCAAAATTCCAACCAAACTGAAAATGTGATGGTTTATTGACAAAATTATAAATTTTATATACATTTCATGTTACCTATCCACATGTTAATTTTACACTTTGGCTGACCTTTTCTGTCAGACATGGAAGTTTTGATCAGATGAACATTGCTGAATGATTAGAAGCCATCCTCTTCTGGGGAACTAGTTTTAACTGGTGATTGCCTGATGTTGTTCCCATATGAAAATGGTATATTTTTTTCCTTGCGCTATGTGAATTTGCAGATGGATTGATCAAAACTACTTGTGTACTAGAAAACAACAAAAGCAAGTATCTGCTTTCTCTTTTAATCAGAAGCAGAATAGATACATTTCAAATCTATAAATAAATTTGGGAATGGGGAAATGAAGAAACAAAATACTGCAGCTGAAAGTAGTTCAATGAAAAAAAAGTAGTTATGAAAATGAAGCAAAAACTAAACACTGAGTGCTCCTGACATATACAGGTCTATTCTTTTCAGGAAATTTATGCATTTTATATCCACCATTGTTAAATTTGTAAATTTTTAAACGTATCTAGATATTTCAAAAATATGGTAAGCAACCCAAGATCTCCTTGAAAGAGAAGTCAGAACTAAACTTTATGGGGAAAAAGTATTTGGGTAGCATTTAGACTGATATAACCTAAAATCCCAACCTAAAATATTGGGGCAGGAGAGAGAATGATATGGTTATTTATTATGAGTTAACTTACATATTTGATAATATAGGTGTCAGGCACATAATTTTAAATTTATTTTTTACTCAGTATAAGTACAAGGATCCTTATCTGGAAAAGGACCATCCTGTACAATTTGGGAATGTTTAAATGTTTTCTATTCATATCAGAATTCCTCATAACACAGCCAGTTTTTTTAAAAAAAAAGGAAGGAAGGAAGGAAGGAAGGAAGGAAGGAAGAAAGAAAGAAAGAAAGAAAGAAAGAAAGAAAGAAAGAAAGAAAGAAAGAAAGAAAGAAAGAAAGGGTTTCTGAATGGAGGTTCCTATATATTCAAATCATGCTCAGTGAAATGGGATTTTGAAATGAAGCAGATAATAGGATAAAGTTTAAGCATTAGTATACCGTAATGTAATATAAAATCTGACTTCTATATAGAGATATTCATTGAAGGTGATTCCCAGGTAAATGCTAAATGCAATTCTAAACACAATAGGCCTGTGGAATAGAAGTATATAAGATTATGATTTGTACTATGTAAATCTAGCAGACCCACTTCAAAATGTCCTTTTTATATTACTAGAATAAATTTAACTTAGCTTTCTAATCCCAAAAAGTGCAGGGTAAATTCACGTATAACCTTCAAGATACTTAATAAATCAGACTTCATTATGGACATATTTCTGAGAGTCTTCATCATAATGGACAACATTTTCATTATCCTAAGATAAGACAAAGAACTGCTTCAAGCCCTTTACAACACTCCACTAAAGAGCCATTTAGTCATAATAACAATAATTGCAGAAGAAAGGTCACTCTTTATAATGTTCCTCTAGGAGGAAACAAAAAAAAATGGCTGAAATCTATATCTTTTCCTTTCTTTTTGCCTTCAGTCATAATCCATGTCTTAAATGATTTAGTCAGAAGGCCCATATACAATGGGTTTCATCGATTTAGACTATTTTTTGTCTGCTGAACTATATGCAATAATTTCTTATGATTCCTTGGCTATTTTAAATTCAGACTGATGCAAATTGGATAATGCAAAAAGAAACTGAACATAAAATAAAACAATAAAATAAAACTATTAAAGCCCACTGCGGCTAAATACTGAATTAGTCTACATGGCAAAGTAAACAGAAAAAAAAGATGAGTTATAAACTCATTGATCGTTATTTTTCTGCAGCATCACTTACTTTAAAATCTCCCTAAAACCAACAATGATGAATGAAAATACTAAATTAACAATTAACATTACTTGTTAGAAACATTACTTGTTTTTTTATAATATATTTGAAGTAGAGGATTTTCTCTAAAATGCAAAATATTGTTCTGTCAACCTTTCTGCATATTGTAATATTACATATGGTAACATTTAGTGCTTATCTTGAAATTGTTTAATGTAATTATCATTGTAGATGCAAAAAAGCCATAAATTCCATGTTGTATGAAACTGAAGTATAACAAGAAATCAATTATATTTGAAAAGGAAAGAAAAGTGTCTGAAGACAGACAGGAGAAAACACCAGGATCAAAGCACTTTGATGAACAAACATCAACTATTTTGTTGTGATATCCCAACTATCTTGTTTAGATAGTTCTTTTCAATGTTTGCTTTTGGATCTCAGTGTTAAGAATGACATAGCTGGCTATATATGTGAGAGCCAGTTTCGATCAGCCTTAGACTTATTCATCTTACCCAGACCCTGATAGCCTCCATGCAATAAGATACTACTCAGATCCCTTTTGTGAACT
>NW_015387180.1:660777-663154 GCF_001527695.2 Protobothrops mucrosquamatus
TCTGGACTAACTGGAGCCTCCGAGTGCTCCTCAAGGGGAGCCCCATGTAGAGAGCATTGCAGTAGTCCAGGCGGGAGGTGACAAGAGCATGGGTGACTGTGCGCAAGGCGTCCCGGTCCAGAAAAGGCCGCAACTGGTAAATCAGGCGTACCCGGTAAAACGCCCCCCTGGCCACGGCCGTCAACTGGTCTTCTAGTGTTAGCCGTGGATCCAGGAGGACACCCAGATTGCGCACCCTCTCCGAGGGAGCCAGAGTTTCGCCCCCTATAGTCAGTGATGGAGTCAGCTGACTATGCCGAGGCACCGGCAACCACAGCCACTCAGTCTTGGAAGGGTTGAGCCTGAGTCTGTTTCTCCCCATCCAGACCCGTACAGCCTCCAGGCACCGGGCCATCACGTCACCATGGTTATTAGTAACAAAAGCCACCAAGAAGTCTAAAGAAAATTGGCAACCTATGGTCTCTGCATACTATGCCAGACCTAAACTGAGTAAAAAAGTGTCTAGATATTACACTTCTTCCAGCATACTCAGTCGCTTTACAACAACCATCATCCTAATAAACTATCCCAAGAAAGAAAAATTAGAAATAGGATTACAGTTATAAAAAATGGCTGAGTCCAGGGAGAACCTTTTAACAAGAGGACATCCATTTAAGGCAGCATTTCTGTAATGAGGAATTGCTAATCTCCCATAGCCTGGCCATAATGCATCTCCTGAACTCCAGGAATGCAGTCTGTAGTTCATGGAATAACTGATTGCACCTATGAAAAATCAAACTGGCAAAACGGAGAGAATCTGTTGGCAAAGAATTGTGAAATTATTCGTAAAGTGTGGAAGTACTTCTACTTGATGTCCTAACAGTTCACCCACATGATATGAGAGAAGTGATGGCTACTTGCCTCTTTTGTAGCTATGACATAAGGCTGAATTTGACTTGATACTTGTTCTTGATGAGATTTGCTTTTCATCTTCTGATACTGGCATTCCAGCACTGCTTCTGTTGATTTATCTCCAGAACATTTTAGTAAATAAAAAGCCATCCAGGATCAGCAAACATTGAGAGGCTACCTGGGAGTAATTTCATCAGGAACCTGGGCATGAATATAGTTTCTTTTCAGGCCTTCTTACTCAACATGTTAAGCTTGACAAATATAAAGAGTGGATTAGATATAAGGCTATAGAGGTCCGCTCACCTGTATTATCAACCAATTTATTGGATTATACTTTAATAACATCATGTGTAGGCTGCGTACACATATTAAATTATAACTCTCACACTGTAAAACAACCCATTCAGTTTTTCTTTAATTACAAGTAAATATTCATTTTTCATCTAGAAAACTCCTTTTCCCATTCATATGGCTAGTCAAATATAGCACAACATTTTATAAAATTTTCTCAATTGATGCCAATATAGCTTTTCTTTCTTTTCTAAAGTTTCCTCATGTATGGAGCAACACTGGAAGGCAATATGAAAACTATGTTCCCTGTAGAATGAAGCTCTAATCCAAGTTTTCAAAAAACTAAAAAACTACACACAATGAAAGTGCATTTGTCTAATGTACATATAAGTAGCAGAGCCATTTTAGTTCTATATTATTGGACCATAGAATGAAAAAGGAATAGAAAGTTTGCTTTAGAACTGTACTACTTAGAGTACTGGATTATAAATTCTTTTAACTTATCTAAGTTCTAGATTACTCCTGGGTCTTGAAAAATTACTCCTTTCTCTTTAAATTGCTTCTCCTATATAATATAAACTGTTTCAGAAAATGAGTTTATGTTAATAAACAGATCTTCATACAACTGTTGTATTGAAAATTGGGGATGTGGGAATACTCAAATGGCTAGAGGAGGTACAAAGGCCCACATTGCCAAATCCAGTTTTCTTAGTGGACTGTAAGCAGGCCCTAATATGGAGTCACTAAGCATTTTTGCCACGCATTTCATTTTATGTCATGGAAAGACATTCATATTGAAATACAGCTAGAGGTTATATTCTACTGTTTTGTCAAATCACATGTGTGGCTGTGTACAGTAGCAAGCTCACAGAGAATGTAATGGATTGTACCCTCCAGGTAGGATCATTTACTAAAAAGAGTTTTGTTTATTGTTTAATAAGCATAAGTGAAGCCTGATATCCTTGATTGAGGCTGTACATTCCCTGAGAGCACAAAACTGAATCCGTTCTTTAAAATATGCCTTATCGTGATGTAAACACATATTGTAAGTGTTTCAGCTCACTGAGCTCGGGAGAATGCCCTATTAGAACTGAATGCAGATTTGGCATTTTGTTTATAATGAATACAAGTGCATCTTCCTGTATTTATTTATTTGAGGATAGATGCTGTTTTTAAAGTAGCAATTCTTGCTTTC
>NW_015387180.1:663278-668070 GCF_001527695.2 Protobothrops mucrosquamatus
ACTGAATCCGTTCTTTAAAATATGCCTTATCGTGATGTAAACACATATTGTAAGTGTTTCAGCTCACTGAGCTCGGGAGAATGCCCTATTAGAACTGAATGCAGATTTGGCATTTTGTTTATAATGAATACAAGTGCATCTTCCTGTATTTATTTATTTGAGGATAGATGCTGTTTTTAAAGTAGCAATTCTTGCTTTCAGTTCATCAACTTGTTATGGCTTGTTCAGGCTTATTTTACTTTTTCTTTGCGTGCCACCTTGTATATATCATTTTCTTCTTCTCTGTAGTATTTTTTCCTGACATATTTCAGCAAAGGAATATGATCAGAATAAATACAGATTGTGGAGCTGATTTAAAATCAGATGATATCCTTTCCCAGTGTTGTACAGAAGTCTGAACTTCCAGAATATGATATGGTATCTGGAAAATTCTATCAGGATGTCCACATGTAGAAGATACCCAAGTCAGGAAAACTAGGTTAAAGTAATGTAATTCATTGCTAACCACTTCCTTTTTATCCTAGAGAACTTTTCAGATGAAAGTTCTGAATACAGTAACAAAATATGGAGCTGCTACATATCTCATTTCCTATTCATGAAGAAAATAAACATTCTGACAGTGACTGCTGCCCCAAAATGATGGATGTCTATAAAAATATATATAGTCTTAATATCAATTTGTCTATTTTATTCTATTATGCTACTCACCTCTCACCATTATTTACCATTAACCATTATTTACATCAGACATGTCAAATTCGTGATGTCACGTGACGTCGCACAATGTATCGGAGCTTTTTTGCCATTGCCGGCAATGGGGTGGGTGCGGCTTCGGTATGATGAAACCGGCCCGCGGGCCGGCAGTTTGACACCCCTGATTTACATTGTGGGCATTTCAACTTTTGAAATGTTGAGTTGCCAGTAACATGTGCAGTTAAAAGGTAGCTCACATCTTTTGAGCAACAAAATCAGATTCCTAAATTAAAATAAATATATTTCAGTTTATTATATACAGAATGTAACAAATAATAATACTTGTGTATCTTCTGAGCTTACTGTGGCGATAAAATAAAATAATAGGGGTAAACCGACTTCTAGGAAATCATACAGGATAACCTTAAGACCGTTCAAGAGAAATATACTGCTCACAAAAATAAAGGGAACACAAACCCCTTCAGTTCCATGGTAAAATGTTCCCTTTATTTTTGTGAGCAGTATATATATATAATTAGGAAAAAACAAGTATAAAACTTCAGAGCTGAAGTTTGCCATTCTGGTGAAAAATCTTTCCATGTGTTCTGAATTTATTCATTGTTATCTCTTCAGTTCATCTTTCCACCAAAACTTGTCTGTATACTTGGGATTCAATCACTTTGAATTCCAGGTTTGTCCTACAGTAGCTATGCCAATGTGCTTAACAGCAGTTTTCAAGATATATCCTAGTTGTTCATTTGCAACAACAAAAAGTAAACTATAACAATAAAATATCCAATTGAGAATGATATTTTTTAAAAAATAACTACTTCACTAGGACAAAAACAGTAGCATCATATAAACTACTTTTATATAGTTTAGAGCATCTGAGAGTTGTTGAAAATCCAGATTTGGATGCATTTCATATACATTCAGAGACATGGAACATAATCATACAACAGCTGGCAAGCTATCGTGCATTTTACAGGACTGCATCATAAAAGAACTTGTCAACAACTATTCATAGTTCACTGAAATTAGAACTTTATAAACAATGCAGCATATTTTTCTGTGCCAGGAGATGGCACTCATTCTATTAAATATCTACATATTTCTACAGATGTAGAAATATCTACATATTTCTACATATTTCTGCAATATATACAGTTTGAAATTATATAGTTTTTCTAAAATGTATCTTTTTGATCAGTTAAAACAGAACACAAACATATAGAAAAATAATAAAAGAATGAAGACACAAAGGAAAAGGAACTCTAATGAAATAATGAGTTCAATATGTAAAATGTAAGAGATTTCTTTTTTAATAAAACAAAGACTTATTTGTGTCTCCTATTTAAACAAGAAAGTATGCTTCTACTAAATGTAATAAACAGAAGCTTCTCTCAGTATCTTGGTTTGTAGATTATGTGTAAATTTGGAATATGCACAAAACAAGTATTATGAAAAAGTTTTAAATATGCTCTATGCACTAAGAATTGGAAGGAGAGGGGAGGGGAGAGGAGGGAAGGGGAGAGGAGAGGAATCAAATGAAAACAAAACAACTTAGCTTGGATTAGATCAGGGGTGTCAAACTGCCAGCCCTCAGGCCGGACACGTCATCCGAAAGCCGCACCCACCTCATTGCCGGCCATAGCAAAAATGTCTTGCAACGTCACGTGACGTTGCGAATTTGACATGTCTGGATTAGATGATCTCCAGGTTCTTATTTAAATCTTACATACTATGATTTCTATCATATACTGAATGGAAGTGGATGGATATTTCAGGGCTATGAAGGCTGATCACAATCCATTACAGATAATTTACAATGTAGATTATACCATGTTTTGTACAATTGGTTTATTTTTACAGATAAGAAAGGAAGGAAGGAAGGAAGGAAGGAAGGAAGAGAAAGAAAGAAAGAAAGAAAGAAAGAAAGAAAGAAAGAAAGAAAGAATGAAAGAAAGAAAGAAAGAAAGAAAGATTAGGTTTTTCCTTTGTTCTGTTTGTTCCCTTTCAAAATGACATTAGGACTGTTTCATTTAATGCAGAGAACAAGTAACCTGTTCCCAATGATTCTCTATCTGTCTCTATTGTACAATCTGTGCTTTTATCAGCTCCGATTGCCTTGCCATCTTGATAGCTTTGTGGAGGATTAAGTCATCTATTAACTGCATTTTCTCAGATAATTTCTTATCTGAAATACCAAACATAAAGCTGTCTCTAAGATAATCTCCTCTCTGCTCTGCAAACTAAGTATTACTGGTTCATACAGGCCTCTAACAAATGACCGTACTGTCTTTTTGGTTTCTTTGCTCTTTGATAAAAACAGATTTGTTTATACACTATATTTTTTTCTTAGGGATGACATGGGCATCAGATTTGGCCATGACTATTTCATAATCATTCCTTTCAGCTTTAGAGTTGTACTGGCTTCTTTGCCCATCAGATATAGGAAAAAGCTTACAGTACTTGTATTATTTCTTTTTCCTTGAAGAGTTTCATAGCTCATCAGCAATCATGTCAATGGAGCATCCAATCATATCAATGGAGCATAAAAGCAAAAGGCCTCTATTAATGACAAGTAAACTGCAGCAACGAGACTAAATACAAATTGGGAACGCCATCATGTGCACATAGGGAGGAAACAAGACTTAACCATATTCACTGATTCCAACTTATCTTGGTTATTGCTTAGTCAATGTACATCTGTTTACATTTAATTGTTACATTTAATTGTGAGATTTTGAAATTTACCTAAAACAAATGCCACATATCCCTATTTGAAATTCAGCAATTTTATCATTGGGAATTGTTACTCAAATTGTTATTTAGCATGGAGGACTATCAGAAAGTCAGCTGAAGCCTCACAAAAGTAATAAAGTAATGAGCATCAATAATGAAAAGTAATACAATTACAGCTCCCCTCCCCCCTTAAACTTGGTGATCTACTAGGCTGTTCCCTGATTCTATATATCATTTGGATTTAAAAATATTGCCATCAGTATAATGCCTCTGTTATGTTTTGACCTCCAAAAAAAGTCAATTTCCAATCCTTCCCTGGTAAACTCAATACTTTTGGAAACAAACATAAAACCATCACAACAGAAGCAATAACAATAATAGCAACTCAGAATTCTTACAGTAAGCAAACAGTGCAAAAAAGCCCTCAGAACAACCGTCTTCAAGTTATTTAAGTCTGGAGCAAAAATGACATCAAACATGACTGGAATCAGCATAGTGAACCCTTTCTTTGTTAGAGCAGGCTATGTGGAAGAACTTGAATCTATCCCTGTGCACACTCACATGTTCCAAGTCAGCCTCTTTCCCACAATCTTTCCACTGAGCATCTCTCTCAGCTCATCAATCCGTTCTCCTCTTTACTTCATTGAACCTTGTTTGCCACTTGAAGTCTGCTTTCTCTTCCCAAATCTTTCCTGTGGACTTTCTGGCAATCAGTTGCCTAAACAATAACTCATGCTCTTAGATTATTATTGTTATTGTTATTGTTATCGTTGTCATTTCAGATAGGTGGCTGTACAGTCTTCTCTTAAAAATCTCTGGTGATGAAGCCCCTAAATGTTTGAAGGCAAGCTGTTGCACTGTTTAATTGTGCTCACTGTTAGGAAGTTTCACCTTAATTTCAGGTTGCTTCTCTCCATTAGCTGCCCTCCACTGTTTCTTGTCTTGCCTTTTGGTGCTTTGGAAAATAAGTTGACCCTTTCTTCTTTGTGGCAGCCCCTCAAATACTGGAATACTGCTACCATGTCCTCCCCTAGTCCTTCTTTTCTGTAGACTGGCCATACCCAATTCTTCATATGTTTTTGTCTCCAGGCCCTTAATCATCTTAGTTGTTCTTCTTTGCACTTTTTCCAAAGTCTCAACATCTTTTTTGTAAGCGGTGACCCAAACTGGATGCAATATTCCAGGTATGGTCTTACTAAGGATTTATAAAGCATTACTAATACTTCATGTGATTTTGATTCTATGCCTCTGTTTATACAACTAAGAATTGTATTAGCTTTTTTGGCTGCTGTCACACATTTCTAGCTCATGTTTAAGTGATCATACACTAGGACTCCATGGTCTTTCTCACAGT
>NW_015387180.1:668295-670029 GCF_001527695.2 Protobothrops mucrosquamatus
GGTGACCCAAACTGGATGCAATATTCCAGGTATGGTCTTACTAAGGATTTATAAAGCATTACTAATACTTCATGTGATTTTGATTCTATGCCTCTGTTTATACAACTAAGAATTGTATTAGCTTTTTTGGCTGCTGTCACACATTTCTAGCTCATGTTTAAGTGATCATACACTAGGACTCCATGGTCTTTCTCACAGTTACTGTTTTTGAGGCAGGTTTTGCCTAATCTGTACTTGTACCTTTAATTATTTTCTGTCTAGGTATAAAATCTTGCTTTTCTCCACATTAAATTTGGATAGGGCCCATTGTTCAAGTCTGTCAAGATCTTTTTGGATCTTGTGCGTGTCTTCTGGGTATTAGCTATTCCTGCCAGCTTAGTGTCATCTGCAAATTTGATGAGTTCCCTTCTATTCCCTCATCTAAGTCATTTATGAAGATATTGAAGAGTACTGGGCCTAAGACGGAACCCTGTAGTACCCTACTGCTTACTTCCCTCCATGTAAATGTAGTGTCATTAAGTACTACTCATTGAGTACACTTTGTCAGCCAGTTACAAATCCATCTGGTGGTGATGCTATCAATCCCACATTTTTCTAGTTTACCAAGAATTAGGCTATGTTCTACTTTGTCAAATGCCTTGCTGAAGTCTAAGTATACTATGTCCATAGCATTTCACTGGTCTACTAATTTAATCACTTTGTCAATTAATGAAATAAGATTGGTTTGGCATGATCTGTTTTTAACAAACCCATGCTGGCTTCTACTTATAACTTTATTTGTTTCTAAATGTTCACAGATCTGTTTTTTGATTATTTTTTCCAATATCTTCCCGGGTATTGATGTTAGGCTGATTGGTCTGTAGTTTCCTGGGTCTGTTCCCCCCCCCTTTTTTTTTGGAGAGAGGAACCACATTAGTTCTTTTCCAATTCTCTGGTACTTCCCCAGTGCTCCAAGAGTTTTTAGATATATGATACAATGGTTCTGAGATAACATCTGCCAGCTCCTTCAGAACTCTGGGATGTAAACCATCAGGTCCCAGAGATTTCTATTCATCAAGGTCAGACAGGTGTTCTTTAACCATCTCCTTGTCTATTTTAATTTTTATTTTTAGTCTGTCTTTTACGGTTAGGTTTTTGGTAAGTTGGGCTATATAGTTTCTTTTTGTGTGAAGACTAATGCAAAGAATGAGTTAAACAGCTCTGCTTTTTCTCTACTGCCCGTTACTTCCTTACTATCTTCTCTCTTTAGTGGACTGACTGTTTCCTTGACTTTTTTCTGGTTATTTATATGTTGAAAGAAACTTTCTTTTATTATCTTTGACTTCTGTTGTAAGTCTTTGTTCATTCTGAGCCTTAGCTTTCCTGACTTCATCTTTGCAGATTTGGGCTATATGCTGATATTCTACCTTAGTTATGTGTCCCTCTTTCTATTTTTTGTACGTATCCTTTTTGTTTTTCAGTTTATCAGACAGATCTTTGTACAACCTTCTTCTCCTTTTCTTTCTCCTGGAATCCTTGCTTGAGCATGTACAATTTGCTCCAGATGGCCTAGAGAGAAGAATCTCACCTTACTTTCTTATGCTTAAACTCCTTTTCTGTAAATATCTTTTCCTTCCTTGTCAAAGGGAAGAAATCCCCCCCAGCCACATAAATAGCACTATAACAGAAAAGGAAAAAAATATGATACCCCTTCCCATAATATATTTTTTCACTTTTTATGCTATTGTACTGTTT
>NW_015387180.1:670159-694271 GCF_001527695.2 Protobothrops mucrosquamatus
TCTCTTCTGTCAAAATCTCTGGCAATGATGCCTAGTCAATTCAGCTGTCATTCTTCTAATCTTTTTATTGTTCCTGCTCAATTTGAGTTTCAGTTTTCCATTTAAGTTTTATTTTTGATCTTATCCCTTTTGGGTAAAATGCCTTCCCATCCCAAACAGTTTGCATTTTTGCTCCTTTCTTTTTTAATCTCTTGCCACAAACTCACAATTGCTAATTGTAGCCAGAGGCTTGCATAATTTTAGTAAATCAATAACTGAATATTTTTATAAGAAATTAGAATGGAAAAGTATACAAAAACATTTGTGTCTCTCTATTCGTATTAAAAGTGAAACTCAAATCTCCTTTTAAATCAGTCCTCTTCAATGCAATGCCCTCCAGATGTCCTAACATCTGGAGGTCACCATGTTGGGAAACGCTGATCTAAATAAAGAAAAGAGCTGATTTCCAAATAATGTTTGTGACAAAAAGAAAAAAAGTGAAAGCATTCTGCAAATGAAGAAATCTAATTATTTTACTGCTATCAACAGAAAATAAAAGATTTGCACTGATTGCACTGCTGTGATGATAAATAGACTCTGCTTCTTTGTTAATAATATTGTTTCTGTCTGCAGCACTAAAGGCTTGATAGATGATGTGGTTTATATTATTTGATATGTTGCAGATGGTTGCCCATAATCCCCAAACACCATAATTGATCTGACAGAATTTGCTATGGACAATCCGGTTTGCATAGATATCCTATTCGTTCTTGTACAATATACTATATCACAGTAGAAAATACTGTTTTCAGTAGATGTAGGAGCATGTAAAGCATTTTAATGTTATAATATGTTAAATCAGTATTGCATACGCCTTTTAAATCTATAGTCTTAGGAACCAACTGGCTATAAAGCAGTGCTTACAAATTACAATGTGTAGAGATGCTTCCAGCACATGTAAGAGAATTTAATAGGTAACTAACTTAAATCAAGTTTCACTAAGAAAATAACTAAACAATTGTATTCAACAATGATTGCTTAAGCATGAAATGATGGATCCAGTACTGGGAATCCTTTATTAACTTTTTTATTAGATTATTAAATAAAGGTTGGCTCAGTTTTACCTCTTGTTATTTATTTTCAGATTGTGTTATGTAATAATAAAACAATTTTAGAAAAAAAGAGAGAAAAAAACATAAATTGAAAAGATAAATGTCAATACTATATGATATTTCAGACAGTTTTTTTCTGAATGTCCCTTTGCAGTCCTTCTGCCATGATGTGTAGCTTTATTATTTATTTATTAGTGAAATATATGCACTGTTTTAGTCCAAGTGAACTTTGTGTTTTATAAAATATATAAAATACAAGAGTATTACACAAAGAAGAGGGAGTCAAGCTATTTTCCAAGGTGCCTGAAGGCAGGACAAGAAGCAACGGATGGAAACTAATCAAGAAGGGAAGCAACCTAGAACTAAGGAGAAACTTCCTGACAGTTAGAACAATTAACCAGTGGAACAACCTGCCTCCAGAAGTGGCGAATGCTCCAACACTGGAAGTTTTTAAGAAGAGACTGGACAGCCATTTATCTGAAATGGTATAGAGTTTCCTGCCTGAGCAGGGGGTTGGACTAGATGACCTCCAAGGTCCCTTCCAACTTTTTTATTATTATTATTATTATTATTATTATTATTATTATTATTATTATTATTATTATTATTATTATTATTATTATTATTATTATTATTATTATTATTATTCACTATAATCATTAAATAAAGCCTACACTGAAGAGTCCAGAATCAATCCTGAAAAGTTGTCAAGAATCATAAAAAAAGAAAGATCATTAAATATTTCTGCAAAGCCATGAAGATTTTGTCCCTCTGAGGATCACCTGTTTAATAGAAGGAAAGCCCCAAACAAAAAGCCTATCCTTAGGGCCCCTCCCAGCACATTTACTGGTAGGTGGAAGTCTTGACTAAGTAGTCTCTGAATGTCTAGGTTGGGTAGGCTGATTTGATTAGCAAATGGTGGTCTCTTAGATTCCTATCCTCATTTAGTACAGGTAGTCCTCAACTTACAACAGTTCCTTTAGTAACCATTCAAAGTTACGAAAAGCACTGAAAATAGTGACTTATAACCATTTTCACACTTATGACTGTTGCAGCATCCCCATGGTCACATGATCAGAATTTGGATATTTGGCAACTGGTTCATATTTATGAAGGTTGCGGTGTCCTGGGGTCATGTGATCACCTTTTGCAACCTTCTGACAAGCAAAGTTAATCGGGAATCCAGATTCATTTAACAATCATGTTACTAACTTAATAAAGGCAATGATTCATTTAATACTTGTGGCAAGAAAAGTCATAAAATGGGGCAAACTCACTTAACAAATGTTTCACTTAGCAACAGAAAAATTGGGTTCAGTTGTGGTCGAGGACTACCTGTAAAGGCTTTAAACACTAAAATTTCACTTGAAAATACTGGTAGATCTCAGAGATGGTACAATATGGCAGCACTGAGACTGACAGGGAAGCTAACTGGTTATGGCAGAGGTTCTAGCACCAATATTGGTGATTTTTTTTTCAGCATCATTATGAAATCTTTTACAGAATATGTCTTTATTTGCTGGTGTTTTTCATTTTTTTGTCTGGATGTATTAGTTTAACATACCCAAGTTTTTAATCGTTTTTAAATAACTTATTAACAACTTGCTTAGTTTTTACTGTAACTTTGGAATGGGTAATAACACTGACAACAAAGGATAGATTTCTTAATCTCCATATTCATTTCAGCTAACTGTAATTGTCATATCCCAATGAGAGATAGCTAAACTAGGACTTTTTTTTATTTTGAAACAGTTAGTTTTGTAAATTTTTCCTTTGTCTAATACATTAGTTTTAGAGATTGTATATTTCCTTTATGATTGGAGTTCCACATTGTTACAGCAGACGCAAAATAAGAGACATTTTGTTGTCTGCTGAGTTCAAGATTTGTCCTATATCAAGATTTTACATTTCTATTCTCTATTTCCTCTCTCACCTGTAAATTTGAAAGTGCTACCTAACTGCTGATATAGATGTTCCCAGAAGGTTAGAAAAACAAAAATTGTGGTTAGAGCTTAATTTCATTTTTGAACAGCTTGAATGGTCTCAGTGACCCTCAGGGTCATTGCAGCTTTTTCACAAAGGTTGACAGATGTTCAGATCTGGTAAAATTGCATGCATGGACTTAAAGCAGAAAATGAACACTTTACTTCAGTATTACAATAAAATTATTAAAGTGTTATTTAGTGTTATATAGCATTATGAATACATTTATTGCTCAATATTTATGGGGGCACTACAAATAAAGCAGTTCCTAAATTATTGTTGTGTTCTTCTCTGTGTATGGTAAACCATGTTTTTCTTTCATTTAATTTATTTATTGAATTAATTTATCATGAGTGGGTAAGAAGAAAAAGTAGAAAAAGAAAGATGATTTAAGAGAGAGACAAAACAGATTATTCAACATAAACTGAATCCTAATATTACTAATCCCATAAATTATGATGGCCTTCAAATATTGCTAATCCCATTATGGATAGTGGAATGGCTGCTATTAGCCAGCAATTCTACTCCAAGTCATAGGTAGATTAGGAGCTCCTATTGCATAATAATATAACATAATATTTTATGCAATTTTATGATATATTATGATCATGATTTATCACTTGTTGATTGTATGTACACTGAGAGTTTATGAACTTGTGTGTCCAATCTCACCTGGCCAATAAAAAATTCTATTCTATTCTGTTCTGTTCTGTTCTGTTCTGTTCTAAAGAGAACCTTCCCTAATGTAAAGTTAAATGTCATCCACAGATACAAACAAGCTACTCTTTCCAAGGTCATCGTAACTCATTTAACAGTTTAAAAATAGTCCTCATTTAATGATCAGCTGCTCAACAACTGAAGTTATAACAGCCTTGGAAGGTACTTTGAACTACTTTTATGCAGACCATGCTGGATACAGGTCAAGACTTAGGGCTATTTAAGTAGACAGTGTCCACTTGCCTGGTTTTTTCAGTCTAATTTCTACCTAAGTACTGAATTATCTAATTTGACCAAATATATTTTTTTTAAATGTTTTTTGAAAACAAACAAGCCGTTATTTATGTCACCTACTCAATTGTTTTTTTGAGAGGAAATTTGGGGACAGTGAATTTGTCTTGAGATTAATTTAATTGTGGTTGATTTAATGGTAGGAATGCTTGAAAATCTGGATAGGAGTGACATAAAGATTGTCAGAATATTAATGATGACCTTCAAGGACTCATATTCATGCTATTTTGAATTTTATCTTGCAAACTGTGCTGTAGTATATAAATAAATTTACTCAACTCTGCCCATTTACTTACCATCTCAACTTGTAACTGAATTTAGCTTAATAAGATGCCTACAGGAAAAAAGCTGTAGTCAAAAAGTACATAGAAATGTACTCAGATAGGACATGCCCTCTTGTTCCTTTACATAATTAATAAAATCCTTTATTGTTTACATGACGACTGCTTGATTTCACCTGAATAAATAAAGCCCTGACAGCTAATATATCTGAAGTTCTTTTGAATTTGATCATGCCATTGTTCTAGTTGGTAGGATGGTGCCTCTGTGAAAAGGAAGACTTGATAGTAAGTTTCCCTTTTCATGTAGAGCAAATAGTATTATTGGTTGCTTATCAACAGAAACACTCCAGGTAAGGACAGAACATTTGTCACAATCAAATCATGTTCTAAAGGAGTGTTTCTGCAAGTTTGTACATTAGTGTCAATAATAAATCTTTTGCTCCTTCAAAGAACCTCATTAATTAATGTCAGTGAAACTTTCTGAACCATCAAAAGAGTTTGGGAAATGCAGTGCATACCTTCTGTATTATACAATTAACTGTGTTATACAAGTACATTTTATTGTTATTTTGAAAATAATAAATGTTAGCTGATTCTAATTGTGATTTTATTATTAATTATCTGTAATGAATGCTCTTATATTATAACTATATTCACTAGAATATAAGGTTTTAAAAATATACACTGAGGTTCCCAATGAGATGTTATTGTTAATATTATGGGGACCAGATGTTACAAGCATATGCTAATCTTAAATATATTGTTGATCCCTCTTCATGAAATCCAGTAAATAACATCAGGGGCACTGGATTTTGCTTATAGAATACAATAGATGGCAAAGTGTATTATATTATTTTTATACTATTCTAAGAATTATTCAGAGCCAGAAGTAAAATGTACTAAGTACAGTACTTCTGCATACTACTGTAGGATAGAGTAACTATATTGACAAATATTACAGATAGTCTTTGTTAACAACCATTCATTCAGCAACCATTCAAAGTTATGCTGGCACTGAACAAGTGGTACTTATGCATGGCTTCCAAAGTTACAGCTGTTATAGCAAACCTGTTGTCACATGATTAAAATTCAAGTCCTTGGCAGCTCACCCACACTTATAAATACAGTGATGCTCCATTACCCAGAATAGAATAGAATAGAATAGAATAGAATAGAATAGAATAGAATAGAATAGAATAGAAAGTTTTACAAGAATGTATTCTCAAGTGAGCTTTTTTAGATTTAACTACAGAGCTGAAAAAATATATAAATTTTAGAATAGAACAGAACATAATACAATAGAATAGATCTGGAAGGGACCTTGGATGTCTTCTAGTCCAGCCCCCTGCTCAAGCAGAAGAACATATACCATCTCAGACAAGTGACTGTCCAGTCTCTTCTTAAAAACTTCCAGTGATGGAGCACCCAAGATTTCTGAGGGCAAACTGTTCCACTGGTTAATTGTCCTCACTGTTAGGAACTTTCTCCTTAATTCCAGGTTGCTTCTCTCTTTGATTAGTTTCCCACTATTGTTTCTTGTCCTGCCCTCTGGTGCTTAGAAAATAATTTGACCCCCTCTTCTTTGTGGCAGCCTCTCAAATACTGCTATCATGTCACCCCTATTTCTTCTTTTCTTTAGACTAGCGAAACCTAAATCCTGCAGCCGTTCTTGATATGTTTTAGTCTCCAGGCCTTTGATCATTTTAGTTGCTCTTCTTTGAACTTTTTCCAAGGTCTCAACATCTTTTTTGTAGTATGGTGACCAAAATTGGTTGCAGTATTCCAGGTGTGGTCTTACTAGGGTTTTACAAAGCAGTACTAATACTTGTTAAAGTAGACTCTTTACAGGAACTTGCTACATGCAAAGTTTCTGCAAAGATGCAAAAGAAAAATATATTTTGATTAGTCCTGATGGATCTTGATATAAAATTGTACTTTGTCTCAGATGACTGACATAGACTTGTGAATGGATGAACTCCATTTCTTTAAACAAAGCATCTATTTTTGAGACAAAGTGAGACAAAATTTTCAGAACTGCTTTTAAGTGATGAAAACTTGTTTTAAAATTTCAGGGACAGAACTCAAAGGATGGTCATAAAAAAAAAAACCTTTGAGTATCCCTTAGATAGAAAATGGCAGATCATGAAAAGGAAATTTAAAATACATATTGTGCCCTTTAGTAAAGCTCTCTTAAAAATGGGGGGCCCCTATGGCCATAATTTAAAGAGGAGGTAGCAATAGCTTTTCCAAGTCTCTCTGCTTTTTGTAGTTGGATTTATAGCTTTGCAAGCATTCAAAAACCATAATTAACTAGAAAATCATAAAATGTCATGTGCAATGACTTTTATACTATAAATGGTGTATGGGAAATGAAATTCTTTTCTTGATATGGGTAATTTTTGAAAAGGCTCATATTTTACCATGCAGTTTGGATCTTGCCCTGATAGAGATCATTCTTTGTCAAACCCATAATTAACTATTTGTTTTTTTCTGATTTAAATGATCTGTTGTTCATGGCCAATACCTTTAAGATTCATTCAGTAGATGGTTGACATCACTGCCAATTCTGCAATTCACCCAAATCACTACAATATGTATTAGGTCCTCCTGGAAGATAAAGCAGTGCCTTCATCTCCTGACAACTTATTAAATAATGCTGCTAGCCAAGGCAAACAGGAACAACAACAACAACAAAAAACATTTTAAATGTACAGTCTCTATGTGTTTTACATTTTGATAGCAGCAATTATTAAAACAGTTTGAGATAGATAGTTTTCTAAACTTATGAAAAATAACATTGCAATTTTACATTCTCTGATGAATTTCACCGAACCTACGTTTATAAATTGTGAAGGAATCTTGTTTGTATTATTATTGTGCTGCCTAACCCTGTGCTATCATTTGCTTTTGCTGTACTGCACCTTCATTTTCCGTGTCACAAACAGCCAAGAAAAGCTAATTATCAGAGAACCTAATTATTGGTAGTTTAGGAAAGAAACATGAAGTTTAACAGTGTTGCATTTTAAACAACCATATTAATCAAAGGACCTAATCAAGTTATTGAACATTGCATTAGCGTATTTAAAAATTGATATCACATCTTTAAAATGCCCCCATAAGCCAAGCTCTCATGTTTCATTGTCATTATTAAGCTCTGGTTTATTCTACTCCTCTAATTTTTAATCTGCTTGAAAGCTACTCATCAAAGTTCATCTATCTGACAGGCATACCTTAATAGTATGAGGGACCAAATTCAAATGAAAAATATTCATGCTCACAAAAACCTACTTTAAAATCTAATGTTCAATAGATGCCATAGATCTATTGCTCTCTGTATGACATCATTGTCCAGTCTTGTGAGTTCAGTAGTTCAGCCTTGCAGTATATTATGTAGAAATAATGGAAGTTAAAAGCTCCAGCTAGATAGGGATAACAACAATGGACATCATACAACCTTCATATTTCTAAAGTTTTCTTACCATAAAAACAATAAATTAAGCAATTTATGAATCAATTAAGATTCTATTCAGATTTACAATGTGATTCAAAGAACTAATTGTGTTTGTAATATAGTTTAAAGAGTCCAGTTAATTCAGTTTATGTTTATGATTCAAATTTTTGAATCAATTCAGACCAAAGATCTAATTCTGTGTGCTTTACGGCATGCACTAATGTTAATAAAGCTGAATTACCTTGTCAAATTAATTGGGCAATTCAATAAAATATTCAGTATGAAGGAGTGATTTGATTAAAATGCCAGTAAATTGAAACTTTGCCTCAAAGCTTCCTATGGACCCATTGTTTATGTACTAATAGAAACAAAGAGGGAGGGAGGGAGGGAGGGAGGGAGGGAGGAAGGAAGGAAGGAAGGAAGGAAGGATCACAAATAGAATATCAGTATGAGATCATTGCAAGCATTATAATTTTGTCTGAAGGCAATGAAAGAATCAAATGAGAAATATGCAGTACTTATTTACAGTGTCATACTTGGCAGATAATGACAGTAAAGAAAATGGGAAAGATGCTGTCAGATTTAGTGAGAAAGAAAAACGTTGGAATCTTTTAAAAGTTTGGATCAGTCCAGGGGAATGAGAATAGGAATTAATATTATATCTAAGCCTATTTAAGGAGTGCTAAGAAGGGTTTGATTTCCCAAATGGATGTTGGTAAGCAGGTCCTATATTCCAAAGTTGCATTATGATATCACTAAACAGCTATCCTATGTGATTTTTATAAAGGAGAGTCTTTGAATGTACAACTTCATGTATGAAGATACTTTTTGCAAACCCAAATTGTCAGGGTTCCAGGTTTTAACTTTTGTGCAGATACAAAGGAAAGCATGATGTATTCATAAAGGTTGCTTCTTTGCTGATATCACATACAACTTTATAGTAGAGAGGGGCAAGTTACCACTGATACATATCTGTAACACTTGAACAGAGCATCAGGCCCACGTAGCTTCGCAAACTGCACAGTGGATGGCATTTTATTTTTTAAAAAGATTGTAATTCAAAAGACATCTGAAATACTCCAAGCTGCAAGATAAAACATAGGCTTTGAATAAGAGAAACTCATTCAGAAACTGAGCTATTCCTATTTCATGCTAAGAACTGACTTATGACACTGATGGTTAATTTGGTACATTAGTAATATATAAAAGTAGCAAGAAATTTCCCTAACAAATCCACATTTCTTTATTTAAATCTGAAAGAGGGTTACATTTTAATAATTATATAAGTGCAGTACCACTTCATGAGATTAGGAATCTTGGGTTTACTTGAACAGTCTTTTTCATAACTGTCCATAGAGTTATAATTGCATTCATATTCACACATTTTTATAGATTTTGAAGCAAATATTAAATAAATAGGATCTGAAAACTATGCGATGATCATGCTTTTCCCATGGAAGATAATTATACTCACAATTATACTCACAAATATTATTCAGAAATCTCAACCTTAAGCTTTTCCTTATTTGCAGTTGTGTATGTAATGCGGCTTCAAGTCAAAGTTTCAATGTTGTGCTTAATATACATTTGAAAGTCTGATTTAAATCTATATTCATATCCATGCCTGAAAATAAATGTGTCTAAATTATAAAAAATAAGTAATTTGTTAAGTAAATAAATAATATTTTGAATGGAAGACTATATGTTTTCAGTGGCAACTTTATAACTATAGGCTTCCTCCCAAAAAGGTAAGTAGTAAAACCTTATTAGTGAGTGTGTTTTTAATGTATTCAGTATATTAGTAAATATTTTAGTTCTGTCTCTTTCAGGTTTCAGGTTTAGTGTTTAATTGCTATTTGATAGGACTTGTGATTTTTTTTTCTATTCTAGAAATTGGTTAAATAGATTCTTAGGCAAAAAGTGATCTACCGATGTTTCTATAACTAAACTATAACTAAAACATAAAATACAGTTGTTCAGTTGATTTGTCAGTTATAAATATATACCCACATGAAAACACACCAGTATTATCACAACTGAACCAATAATCAGCTGGATGGTGCCATCAAATGCTGATTTCATTTGTAGCTAAGAGAACAAGATGAAACTAAAAAAAAAAATTGCTGAGGAAAGCAACACATTTTTTTCATTCTTGATGCTACAGATTTGTATGGAACTCCTTTTTTTCAAACAAAGGAAATCTTATTAATTCCATAAAGAAATGTACTGACTCAGCCTTCCATCTTTCCGAGGTCAGTAAAATGAGGACCCAGATTGTTGGGGGCAATATGCTGACTCTGTAAACCGCTTAGAGAGGGCTGTAAAGCACTGTGAAGTGGTATATAAGTCTAAGTACTATTGCTATTATGTCAGTGGCAGTTCTGACTATTTGCAAGGAAATTAATTCCTGAAACCATGTGATATAGGCAAGTCCAACAACTAGGAAGAATTAAGAAGCTGGTCCTGTCACAAAAGCAAATACAAAACAATAATGTCTAGGTTTTACTTTGCTTTGATGATGCCTCTCAGTGTGTAACAGGAAGGGAACGAGCTGTCATGGTTCTGGTAGATGAGACCAATTAAAATAACTTCAAGGCAAGGAATTCTTCCTCAAAGAACATTTTTATTTGGCTACAAAATAATGGCACATACAAAGGTGAACCCAAGATGAATTCCCTTCCCCTTGGTTACAAAGTTGCAAGTTGCAATTCCCACCCCAATTTGCTGTCATAAATCACATTCACCAATTGTTAGAAAATGAGGGTGCTCCTCCCAGTTCTCCAGCCCGCCAAAATGTTATTAGCAATGACCTTGGTTCCATACATTTGAAATTTTTTGGCTAACTGAGAACTACACCCCCCTCCTTCTTCTCAGCTAAATATGTGGCAACAAAGACAAAATGAAAATGGCTTCAGTTTGGTTTGTCACAGCGTTGACACGAACACTGTGTCATGGTTCCGACAGACAGAGACAAATAAAGCAGAACTCCGAGACTTGCAAATTCCTCAAAGAACATGTTTATTGATACAAAGTATCGGCACTTCAAAAACGAAACCAAGTCTGAAAAGATGCATAAAAATTGCCCAATACAAAGTTAAGAAATCCCACCCCTAATGCTATGCAAGCAATTATGTTTCCCCACACAGCTTGTTGGTGGCTTTTCATGAAATGCCCAGCTCGCAGTCTCAGGAGCAGCCAATGACCTTGGTTCCCACGAGAGAAAGTCCGAGAGAGAAAGTCTGTTTTGTCTAGCACAACACCTGGCAACCCCCTTCCTCCGTGCTGTGTGTCAACTAAAAATGAGAAGGAAAAAATGGCAGCAGCCATGTTCATTCTAAAATTGACACACTGTAGATTGGTTGGATGGAGACAAGAGAGAATGATATATAGCAGAATTGTTAAAGGCAATTATCAGGGAGTACATTAGAAAGAGAATATCATTAACTGTAAACTACATTAGAAAAAGACAAACCACTTTGGGTTAAAGGGGGAAAGGAAAAAGACTACTGTTCTCGCAAAGCCATAAAATAGATCTTTTGCTGTCACTGCAGCATTTATCCATTCAAAAATCTGCGTACATACAGACGTATTCTGATCATAAAGTGCTTCATACTTTTTCATCTTTTTTTCTGTTGATTTACTTGATCACAGATAATAAAATATTTACTGCATTATATACTTTCTATTAAGATGTAACATTTCTATTTTCAAAAAATACACTTTAAAATATCCTTTTTAGTATTTGGAAAAGTTTATTCCTTGTTCCTTGCTCTTTATGTAACACTTACACATATGATCTGCATTTTACTTTGAAGACTGATGTGTGTGCACACACACACACATACATATATACATCACAAAGCTAATAAATGTGAAATGCTTTCGCTACACTCAAGATATCAAGGCAAGGCGGATACATTTGAAAAATTGCTCTAATACATCAGAAAATATAAAAATCAATATGCTATAACAGCTAAAAAGCGTCTTCAATTTTGAAATGGCACAAGGTTGCAAAAAGCTATTATACTTCTAGATGTGCATGGTGAGGAATATATGAAGCCCGCCTCTGGGCCTTTGAAAGGATACTTAAGAAACAAAAGGAAACTGGAACTTGCTCATTTTGTTGAGATCAGGAAGCTCTTCTTGTAACAAGATGGGCTACAATAGTGCATGCACCTATTCCAAGTTAAAAAAATAAATAAATAAGAAGAGCCCTTTTTATTATTCTTCTCATCTTATTCCATGTTTCTACCAATCTCAGGCAAGCAAACAAGCACACTTTCCTAATACAGTACTTTTCTTTCTACCTGTGTATAATATACCTGTTTTCCCAACTTCAAGAAATTGTCAGTGAACAGTGACCAAATTCTGAGATTATTGTGTGGATAAGATGTGCCCAGCCCCAGTATCCCAATTTTGGCTGATCATCTATATAAACAGGAAAAGTGACAGCAACAACCAAAGCTGACTGGTGCAAAATGCCTGCATGTGGGAGCTGCACCTGCAGAAGACTGGATGAGAGTACCGAAGTGAATAATCATTTCCTTGATGTGGGAAAATTCTGCTGGAAACTAAAGGGAGAAAAAAAAAGATGATGGGGTGAATAAAGTCAACGATGGCCTCATCTGTTCAAATGCAGTGATCATTTATCATTTTCACTTAGAGGGAAAATGAGTTGATAAAATTAGAGCATCTTCTTACAAAGGCTTTGCTTCAGACAGGAGATAATTTACCAACAGAAGGATTCAATTGGATGCAGCTGTTCCCCAAAACTAAACTGCAGAATCCATATTCGAACATAAAGCAAAAAGACCCATAACAGAAGAATGCACTGATCAGTGCATCTTCCACATCTTCTCCAGTTAGTACTTTTTGCGCTTTGTATATGGAATGGTTTCTCTAGTTCAGTAGGTGATAAATGGATGACATCATTGGTTTGGGAAGTTACATGGGTTTAATATGAATTACATTTCTCCCCTTGAAGTACAACAAGCATGATATTCAATAAGTGCTTTCCCCTCATAAAACTGCTTCTACCTTGTCCGGTTATGGTAGTAATGAACTACAGCAATTTGTGAATATAGATTCAATTCTTAGTTCCATGGGATTGCAGAAGTAGGAGAAAAAACAAGTCTGGTTAATTACATATACTTTTAAATATACTCTTAAAATTAGCTTGTTTTCTCCTACTTCTGCAATCCCATGGAACCTAGAATTGAATCCATATTCACAAATTGCCATAGCTCCTTAATTGTAATTAGCCACAGAAATATTTAGGGAGTAGTTTTGAAAACAACAATGTACTTATTTCTCAGCTATCTTGGAAGGGAATAGTTTGCTGCACAGTTACAAGGAAAAGGCCAAGTCATTAGGAAAAGGCCAAGAATATCTCCACTCTAAACATTAAATAGAGTTCCAAACTAAAATTAATCTAGCTGTTGAGGTTTCTGTAACTTAATCCTTACCTTTTCAATATATCTTGTATAAAAACAAAATGCTCAGGGAATGCTTGCTTTTTAAATGAATTGGTTACCAAGAGCCTAAAACCAGAAGTTTCAGGAGAACATTTGTCTAAACAAGAGCTCCAGTATGAGAAAATTCACTTTGCTCCAACAGAGTAGCAGTTATGTTCCTCCTGGAACTCTAAAATAAAAAAATCACTGTATGATTTCTTTATTAACTCACAGTTCTCACTTTGAGGATTTACATTCCCCCCCTCCAACCGTGGCATCTCTCATATGTGTGGACTTCAGCTCTCAGAATTCTGAATATGAAGTTAGTCCTTGACTTATGGCCACAATTGAGCCCAAAATTTCTGTTGCTGAAGGAGACAGTTTTGCCCCATTTTATGATCTTTCTTGCCACAATGGCTAAGTAAATCACTACAGTTGTTAAGTTAGTAACAAGGTTAAGTGAATCTAGCTTTCCCATTGACTTTGATTGCCAGATGGTCACAAAAGGTGTTCACATGACCTCAGGCCACTGCAACTGTCAGTTGCCAAGCATCTGAATTTTGATCACCTGATCAGGGGATGCTGCCAGGGACATAAGTGTGAATAATAATAATAATAATAATAATAATAATAATAATAATAATAATAATAATAATAATAATAATAATAATAATAATAATAATAATAATAATAATAATAATAATAATAAGAAGAAGAAGAAGAAGAAGAAGAAGAAGAAGAAGAAGAAGAAGAAGAAGAAGAAGAAGAAGAAGAAGAAGAAGAAGAAGAAGTAGTAGTTGGAAGGGACGTTAGAGGTCATCTAGTCCAACCCCCTGCTCAGGCAGGAAACCCTATACCATTTCGGACAAATGGCTGTCCAGTCTCTTCTTAAAAACTTCCAGTGTTCGAGCATTCACCGCTTCTGGAGGCAGGTTGTTCCACTGGTTAATTGTTCTAACTGTCAGGAAGTTTCTCCTTAGTTCTAGGTTGCTTCTCTCCTTGATTAGTTTCCATTTGTTGCTTCTTCTTTTTTTTAATTAAGAATTTTAAAATTTTTTACAATATATGTCCCCCCTCCCTCCCCACCCTCCCCTCCCACCCCCACTTCCCAGAGCTGATTACAGGGTACAAATAAACAATCATAATCTAAATAACATTACCCAACTATACTAGCAGTTAAATACATAACATACTTTAACTCCCTTTCAAAATAAGTATTAACCAATTAACAACAAAAATAATAATATACCTAATTAACAACCAAAATAATAATATAATTAAACCATAAAATTCAAAATAATATTCAACCCTATTAAACTATTAATAATAATCTTAAATTCACTCATAAACTAAATGATACTTTTCAGTCTCCTAGTTCATCTATATCTATAAAATCTCTAAATAATGTTATAATTAAATCATAATCAAAAACTAAATAATACTTTTCAATCTTATACTTCTTCTATCTATAACATCTCAAAATAATATAATTAAATCGTAAAACTAAAAATAGTATTCAGCCATATTAAGCTAAATAATACTTTTCATATATAATCAATCCATCTTCTCCAAATCAAAATATATTTTTCTTGTAAATCCTTCAAATGAGCGGACTAAAAACGGTAAAGATGATCTAATTTGTGTCGTTTTGAGAATGTAGATAATATTTTAAGTCGTAGTTTAACTAAAGAATTTGTAGTTGAAGATGGCATTGGGGAATGTTCTAATTAGGTATTCTGAATTACAGGGATGTGCAGGTGGTTAATACTGAAGATAGAAGGTAAGTGTGGTCTATAGAAACTTAAGGTTTAGATCATTAAGTCAATATGAAAGAAAACTTTAATTAATTAATTTTGAAAGAACCCTTCTTATTTCTACTTCAATCTAAAACACCATTCCAGTCTTTTTCTGTTCTTTTTTCTTTGCTCTATAAGCTGCACGGGTCATTCTCTGTTCCTTTAAATCATCTTTTATCTCCAAAAACTGTTGCTTAGAATCAACCTGCAAGCTTCCTGTTGCTGATGTTCCTTCAGTCAGATGTTCTTCAGACTTTTGTTCAATTCTCTTAAGTCGTGGAGACGATGATGTACCTGCTTTCAAGACCGAAACATAAAAATCTCTTGCTTTCAAAATTGTGTTGAGTCTATAATGTGTCCCCGCATAATTCACCACTAACCCGACAGGTATATTCCATCTGAATTGAACCTGACATTTTTTCAGCTCCTCAGTTAAAAAAGCAAAATCTTTTCTTTTTCTAAGAATTTTAGAAGGTATTTCTTTCAAAATTATAACATCTTGAGATGTGATCTGGAATCTTTGCTTGTAAAAAGCCTGTATAATTTCATTGCGAAGTGATCTTCTAGAAAAGTAAATAACCACGTCTCTTGGTAAATTTCTTTGCCTTGCAATCCATGAATTAACCCTAAAAAAAATTTCTATTTCTCTCCATTTGTTGCTTCTTGTCCTGCCTTCAGGCACTTTGGAGAATAGCTTGACTCCCTCTTCTTTGTGGCAGCCCCTGAGATATTGGAACACTGCTATCATGTCCCCCCTCGTCCTTCTCTTCCTTAAACTAGACATACCCAATTCCAGCAACCGTTCCTTATATGTTTTAGCCTCCAATCCCCTAATCATCTTTGTTGCTTTTCTCTGTACTCTTTCTGGAGTCTCAACATCCTTTTTACATCATGATGACCAAAAATGGGTGCAGTATTCCAAGTGTGGCCTTACCAAGGCATTGTAAAGTGACATTAATACTTCACGTGATCTTGATTCTATCCCTCTGCTAAAGCAGCCTAGCACTGGGTTGGCTTTTTTGACAGATGCAGCACACTGCTGGCTCATATTTAAATGATTGTCTACTAGGACTCCGGGATCCCTCTCACAGTTACTACTATTGAGCAAGGTACCCCCTATACTATACCTGTACATTTGGTTTTTCTTGCCTAAGTGTAGAACCTTACTTTTTTCACCATTGAATTTCATTTTGTTAGATAGTGCCCAGTGTTCAAGTCTGTCCAGATCCTCCTGTATCTTAAGCCTGTCTTCTGGAGTGTTGGCTATTCCTGCCAGCTTGGTGTCATCTGAAAACTTGATGAGTTCCCCATCTATCCCCTTGTCCAAATCGTTGATGAAGAAAAAGAGTCATAAGTCATATTTTTCCATGCTGGTGTAACTTTGGATGGCCACTAAACAAAGCTTTTTAAGTCCAGGCCTACCTGTAGATAGATAACCTTTATTGTCATTTTTTTGTGGGCAAAATGGCACACATTAAAAATGAAATTTAGTTGCTTCCTCTCAAAGTGTATACATACTGTATATAACACATTTAAAACATACTGTATACAACATATGTATAGACCTACACCCTTACATATAAGTAACATATAAGTAACATATAAATATTATTCACCGTCCATCTTGAATACATAACAGAAGGAGGAAGCTTTAGAGTTCACAAGGTTAATACTGTATGGAAGAAAGCTGTGACTGAATCTGGATGTTCTGCTGCGGATACCACGAAGCCTCCTCCCAGAAGGAAACAAGGAAAACAGGTCATGAAGAGGATGTGTAGTGTCCCAGACAATCTTGTGGACCTTGTTCAAGCAAAGCTTATGTGCTATGTCCTGGATGGAAGGGAGGGAACTGCCAATGATCTTTTCAGCCATCCTCACCACTCTCTGCACTGCCTTCCTGTCTGAAGCAGTGATGCTTCCAAACCAGACTGTGATGCTGTATGACAGGATGCTCTCGATCGTTCCTCTGTAGAAAGTGGTAAGGATAGGGGAAGGAAGATGTGCTTTTCTCATGTGATGCAGAAAATGCAGGCACTGCTGTGCCCACTTCAACTCACTGTTGAGCAACCAAGCCAGCCTACTTCTTAACTGCACACCCAGGAATTTGATGCTGATAACCATCTCTACAGGTGAATAATTAATGTACAGAGAAGTGTGGCTGTGTCTGCATTTTCTGAAATCGACAATAATCTCTTTGGTTTTTCCAGTATTTAAAACTAGGCTGTTTTACACCAGTTCACCAACTCTTCAAGCTCCTTGCGGTAAGCACCCTCATTGTCATCATGAATAAGGCCCACTACTGTGGTATCATCTGCAAACTTCACAATATGATTGGTGGCAAATCTAGCACTACAGTCATGGGTCAACAGGGTGAACAGCAGCGGACTTAGGATGCAACCCTGAGGAGAACCTGTGCTCAAGAAAATGGTGTTAAATGGTACTGTAATATAAATGGTATTGTAATCTGTTTAATTATGCAGTGAAGAAACATGCTTTTGTCCCTACAAATCATGTTAAAGTTAGCAGTTCAAGGCAGTATTAACAATGGTGACAAAGATGGAATGACCCAGCATTTGGAATTCTCCATCTGATATCCAAAAAACTAGTTTGGAGTATACTCTGAAAGCAATTTACTTTGCTCTCTGACATGTTTATTTCTTATACTGTAGAAATGAAAGAAGGGAAAAGAAGAGCCCTTATGATTCTGATTTTAAGTTGAAGTGTTTTTCCCCCTACAACCAATGCATTTTCTTATTGTTATTCTTCTTAATTTTCCCCACTTTTAGAATCCCATCAGATTTGTTTATATCACCATAAGCATTTTGCTATCCTCAGCTCAAAGTATTCTCTTTAGTAATGAACTTCACAGTCAGTTTGAGGTCAGGCTTAGACAGAAGCCAAGGAAAGCGTGCAAATGGGATTAGTCCATTCTGATATTTTAAGAGAAACAACTAAGCACTGAAATCTTGAACTAGTCTTCTTAAATCTTGTGCAGCTTATGGTGAATATGGGAATGCATCATGAGAAGTTTTATAAAGAATATATCAGTGTTTTCAGCCAAGCAATGGTTCATTCTCAGAATAGGATTTAGAATATGATTTCTGTCAGCAAATGACTATTGAAAATGAAAATAAAGCTACATAATATATTCATCTCCTACAAGGCATTTCAGTAAAAAGCTGCAGTCTTAAATTATTATCATTAATGTGCTACTTTAAAAGAATGAAGGCTTCCCCCCCTCCTTTATCATTGGAAAATCTAAAATAAACACAATATTTCTGCTTTTAAAAAACTGCTTTCTGTCATGGCCAGAAATTCGGAACTATCCATTTGAGAAGGCTGTAAAGGTTAGGTATAAATGGGAAAGTGTGTTTGATTGTGCCTTTTACTGTTCCAATGATTTATAAAGGAGATTGTGTCGTATGTTTTTTCTTCCTGTTTTTCTTTCTTCCTGATGGCTTGTTATCTTAAAAGCTTTGAATAATGCAACCTGGATGAGTAAAAATAATTCTGAAAGAAAGGTTGGCATGCATTGGGAACAACAACAACAACTGGCAAATGATCATTGATTCCAAGTAGAGTAACATTGTCAAGCAAATTTGTTACGCGACTGTGGACCTTTTCAGACCACAGTTGTGGTTTCAGAGAGGCTAGAGTTGAATGATCCAAACTGATAGCTTGTTAATTTTCATAAAGCTCTTCTTAAAACACTTGTTTCAAAAGCAAGCAAGCAAGAGAAGGGAAACAGAGCATCTGGACAGTGGAGATTTAATACCATAACTGATTTTGACATAGATAAGGATGATAGAATTGCTTTGCTGCCTTTTCTCTATTTCTGCAGCAGGAAGTTTCAATGTGAATAAGTATTTTGAGTATGACTTCCATTTTTAAATAAGTCCAATTTTTAAAAAGACAAATGGCCCTTGCAACTTACGATAGGCACTTTGGTCAGCATCCCTTCTAAAGATTAGATAGTGCAAGATCATACTCTTACAGGAAATAACCTCAAGTAAATTATACCACAATCTTGAAAGTTGTGCAATGCTTCAGTTTCAAAGACAAAAGTGCCTTGGAGACTAGACAACGGGGGGGGGGGCATTCTTACAGCCCTTGTTGGCAACTCCTTAAAGCAGCCATGCCTTTTCCTGCAATTGTAGATCTACATTTTACATCTGTTGCATAATCTCAAGAGAAAAGACCATTGGGTAACTATGGAAAGCCACATGGATGTCTTTGGAAAAATTAGGTGATGATTTAAGCTAGTGTAAAAAAAAACATTGGAAGGAAATTTAAAATGACTCTACCTTAACTCCCTAAGGTATAGGAGGGAAGGAAAATGCTGCCAGGATTTCAAGATTCTGTTTCTACAATGAAATTTAGTTCCAGTATTTCTTGTGGAAACTGTCTTCTGATCTAGCCTACCACAAAGAGCTGACAGTGAAGGAACTGCTGCTACATGAGTTTGTCTGCTCACTCAAAAACATCTTTTGCATCAAATTTGAAGCACTCAGTAACCTTAATAGACAAGGGATATTATGTCTATGATAAAAAATGGGTCCATACTTTTCTAGAAATACAGTCTGAACTGCCAACTTTCATATTATTTTTGCCTATTCGTCTCAGAAATGTTAACACAGTTTGGCAGGCAACAACAACAATTTTTACCAACTAAGAGCCCAGAGCTAATATCAGAAAGTACATTCCTGTTCCTAAGTTATTTCCTACCTTTGTACCATATGGATATGGCATGTCATATTTGCAATTATTAGTATTATTAGAGTACATGAAACATTTTGCTGAATGTATATAAGAAGATATTTTGGAAGCATCAAGTTTTGCAGACTGACTCCTCCTGTTTGCCAATAGATCTGAGAATAATAGATAGTAATAGATCTGTCAGACTATGTTATGCCACATCCAGGGACTGAGAAAGCATAATAAAAAAAAAGTCAATATAGAGATTGAGATCAGCAATTTGAAGCCCTGACCTTTTTAAAAAGTGTGCATTTTGAGTCTGTCTTTCAAGTTTTATGCAGATATTCAGATTACAAGAGAAAATAGGAATTTAGTTCACTTCAATTAAATTCATCATTTTTGTTTTTATTGTTGCATAAGAATATTACTGTTATCTACTTTGAGAAGAAAAGGTCATGAATATTCATTTTGCTTCCACATGGTCCATGTAAACCTATATTCTCTATAACTTAGGTTTATCCCCTACCAATTAAATATATTGTCTATTCTCCAGGACTATGATTAAAAATCTAGGATGATTATATTCTAGAATGCTCAGATGCTTTGCACAACATCATGTTTAACTCTTAATTTGCAGAACAATCTAAGGCAATTTTATTATTGAATAAACACAATTCAAATGTATTAGTTTAAAAAAACTAATGGCTAGCTATTTGCATATTTCAACCTTTCTTTCTTTTGAACCAGATAAAATTAAATTTAACACATGTCACATTCATCTATTGCTCATTGATTCTCAATGTGAAATGCTGAGAATATGATGGAAAGAACCTTCTCAAGAGATTTTGCCCATATTCTTTTTGTCTGTCAAAGCTACTTTTGCATCAGATATTCCTCTATTTAATGGGCAATATCTTTCTCATAAATAACTAGGAAAGACGTTACTTAATATTATCAAAGCCTGTCACTCCAAAACAAGGACATCATATGCTTTTTTTGAGGAAAGATAGAGGTAGATAAGTAAGTTGGAAGAGGAGGAAAGGAAAGAGGATAATGTAAATATTATAAATGAGGAGAGGAAAATCTATGAGCAAATAGATGTAGCTGGATGATAATTTCCAATGACTCCAGCCACTTATGCTCACTTGTAAGAGAGATATAGTTCAGCAAAATTTAATGAGACCAGGTATCACATAAAGATATGGTAATAACATAAGACAATGTCACTGAGTGTCATAGAAAGTTAGATTTAGTGTATCCAAGTACTGATATTGGCAATAATTGATAAATTGTTCCTTTACATCAAAATTCTAATCCTAAAAATTGAGAAGAGTGACTAAAACTGAGATTTAAGTCATTTTTTAATGTCTTAATGATACAACTTAGTTGTAAGTGCATGACATGTACACAGAAAAATATTGGTCAAATTTGAATAGACTGGAAGATATTTCTGTCTTAATGTTAGAAAACTAAGTTAGTATACGTACAGCTAGTCAATATATGTAAAATATGTTTATATAGTTGCTGTAGGGTAACATCTTTATTCTTTCAAAATCTCTTTGTTTTGTCTACAATCTGACTACTTGGGTACCTCAGTTACAATAGTAAAGAATATATGTAATTCAGGGTTGAATTGGCATGTAGACTGATGGCATTACATCTGCAGGAAAACAAACAAGCTCATCAAGGACCCAACTGTATGTCAATTAATTTATCAATAAGTTGGCTCAGAAAGAAGATGCACTTATGGAGGACAGGATAATGGAACACGTTATAATGTTATTATGCAAATGCCACAACTTATGTTATTCATCAGGCATTAGGATACTGACATCTGTGTGATGGTATCATGCAGGTTCAATAGGATTTGTGTCATCATAGTCTGCTGCAGATGCCACTGACTGAAGGAAATCCCCTCAAAGTTTCAAAAAACAGAAATGTTCCTCACTTTACTAGAATTATAGTTTTCCTTCATATACATGAAGCCTATTTGGACAAAATCGCCTGCTTATATAGTCATAATTTCATATGAAGTTGTTATTTTTCAACTATAAAATCTTGGAACAAAAAGATAATGTCTAAATACATCCTACTGTGGAAATAATCATTGAAATGTTTTCTTGATATTTGGTATTTTCTTGATATTTATTTAAACAAAATACTCTGTAATTGTTGGAAAAATGTATAGACCATTGTTACAAGTAGTGAACAGTAGGAAGTTTTTTGTTTTGAAAGATTCTTTCATGTTGAAGGTTAAATATATGCAACTAAAAATGCAACTAATTCATATTTCTTGACTAATTTATTTAGACTAACACAATCATTTTCATTTATATTAAAATCTATAACTCATATTCATTTCATTTCTTTCTTTACATATTTATGCATTGTGTGGTAGGCCACTTTTAGTAGAGATCGTTGTTATATTAAAATGAATGCAACGTTAAATTCAAATCACAGAACGGTCGCATAAAATTGTAGTTTATGAACCAACACACTATAAAAGTTTACCAACGGTGCAATGGAGCACCTCACCTCCTTTATAGCTGGATTTTATTTTAAATAGGGACTACTGTGCTATAGCTTCCAAATTTCTTGCATTTTTAAATAGAAAGTTTCTATAATTATCTGATGTTAGCGAAATATATTATACCACAAGAAGAAACTATATTTACAAGTGAAAGTTTGAGAAGGTAGTAAAAAAGTTAGAATTGTGTTCCATATTTTGAAATAGCAGCATATGCATTTATTCTATTATGCTCATTTATCAGAGAACAACTGTCTGAAGCTTTCTGAGGACTCCATTTCAGACCTGCAAGACCTGTTCACTGGAGTATAGAGCATTGGCCACCATCTGTCTAATACAGAGTTATCCACCCTTCAATCCTTTTGAAAGCAATAAGATTCAAAGAACGTCAAACTTTGTCTTGAATTATTATCATTATGTGAACCAGGGTTGCAGAACAATAGTGAACATGTCTCAGGTGGTGAATGTCATGCCTAACTGCTAGTTGAGGAAAAAATATTACAATATATAGAGTATAATAAGAAACTATAAATCATACCTGTGAATAGTCATGTCACTTTAAAAAGGGGTTATTTCTTAATTTAAAACAATGTTTTACAGCATTTGTGCTAAAGTATGAATCAAAGACTCTATTCCCCATCACCACTAATAAAGTCTTCTGTTCTTGATTTTAATTTTTGAGTTAATTTGTTTCCTCTAATATCATCTTTCTATAACTAAAAATATAAATTATACATAGCACTAGTAAGGAAAATCAAGGCGCACAGTGAAAAATAATGGGACTGAAACTGAATGTAAAAATGACCCAAGTAACAACAACAGGTATGGTAACTAATCTTAGTATTGACAATGGAGATATTAAAGTGGTGGGTAATTTCTGCTTTTTTGGATGAATTGTCAATAGTAATGGAAACATTACTATATCTTCTGTTATATTTTAATCATTAAGATTTAGATAAGATTGATGGGTTTGGAAAATATAACATTGGTGTTGGAGAAGTCTTATCATGGATAGCCAAGGAAAAACTGAATCATGACTCAAAACAGACTACTCAGTCATGGCACAAATGACCAGACTTAAATTATCCTGCTTAATGCACATTGTGCAAAAACCTGGCCCTCTGAAGAAGATATAATGCAGGAAAAAGTGGAAGGAAAAAAGAGAAGGTGACTAGTGGGGTCCTTGTTGTTCTTTGAGCTTGATTGTTTTCTTGCAAACATTTCTAACAAAAAACATAAATACTTAAAAAGATACACTCCTTTTCAGTTTTCTTTCTAAAAACAGCGTGCAATTGATAAAAGATTACCATGAAACATGCCTATTTTTATGGTGTTCAAAGCAGAGGTTTTCAAATTACATTCTGCAAAATTTGGTCTGTTAGACTGTCCTTTATTGCTTTTCACAAGAGCAAGATGAGGCATAGGAAAGTTTAAATCTTTATAAAGGAAAGAAGGACATTAATTTTCATGCAAGTCAGTTAAGGGTAAAGACCTTTCAACAAAGCAACAAGCTCAGACCACTTTTTTTTTTTTAACCTTCTCAACCTCTCAGTAATTCTTCAGACATTCATATATCCCTAACAATACAGTAAGCCAAAATGGGACTACAGGGTAGAAATATTGCTTATATATCCCTAAGGCAGGGAGACCCATTTATTTTAGCATTTATTGTTTCTACTGCTTATTAATTAACCCTCCCATTAGATAGCTTTGTACCTTGAAAGACTCTGTGTGTGTATGTGTGTGTGTGTGTGGAGAGAGAGAGAGAGAGAGAGAGAGAGAGAGAGAGAGAGAGAGAGAGAGAGAGAGAGAGAGAGAGAGAGAGAG
>NW_015387180.1:694371-706923 GCF_001527695.2 Protobothrops mucrosquamatus
CTTACGATTTCAAAGTCCACTTCAGTGGGACTAATGATGTTGTGCTCTTATATATTTCACTATTTGGAATAAAATATGCCTTCTCCACCATTAAGAGAGGTTTTGAAATAGAAAAGTCAGAACTAAGCCTAGAAGAAAATCAATCTTTACAGTGCTGATAATTCTTGGGAGGGTTTATGCACCATTTCAGTGTGCATAAGGTTTAATCAAGATGATACAAGTCTTTTCATGCTTAAGTGACATGGTGTGTGACCTGACTGCATACAGATGAACTGGCACCACTAAAGCTCTCTTACAGCTTTTATTCCTGGCAACAGAGTTGCTCAGCTCTTTCAAATGCTTTCAATAGCAAGATTTTGCCCCAACAAAGAAACTCTGGTGATATTGATACTTCAGAATGTATGACTTACTTTATTACAATGGCAATGAAAATTCCTTATAAACTATTTATTTCAAAGGAGATTTTCACAAAAGCAAATAATGTTTAATGGCAAAGCCCAGAGTAACTTCCTTGGATTCAATGAAAAAAAAACATTTGATGACAAACATTAATTACATGCATAAAGAGAGCTGAGATGCTAACAGCTAATTAGCCTCAAAGGGAAATTAAATTTAATTTTCTAAGTGGCAGATCCGATCTAGCAATATTTTCCTTAAACAAAATAAATTCTGATTTATCGTAGTTTTTTTTTTTAATTTTAAATAAATCCATCAGGCATACAGAATGCTTTTTTTAAAAAAAAGCTAAAGTTGTCAAAGTCATATATTAACAATGTTTATTGTTAAATGATGTGTATGCCTGCACGTGCAGGCACACACACACACACACACACACACACACACACTTGTTTATGGCTTCTAGAAAAGGGTTACAAAAAGAAAAAATACTTGACTTAAAAAATCTTATGAACAATGAAAACTGCTGTACATTACCGATATATCTTCTTCTGCCATCCCTACTTTTTTTCACCTCCTAGAACATTTCTTAGTGAACAAAAAATACATAATAGTTTTTTTAAAGTAATCTACACATAACTATAAATCAATAGAATTTCACTTCTCCCTAGTAAATCTTTGTGAAAAAGTGAGCAGACATAATACCAATAGCACATTTTTTATTAAGAATATCATTGTGTGAGGAAAATAATGGTAAAATAAACGTATAAAAATAATATGGAAGATATTGAAAGAACATGCCACAATATTTCTTTAAAAAAATCTTTATTTGCCTTCTAAACAGAGTGGTATTCCTGAGATACAATTTCTTTATTATTATTCTATGTACATAATGTTATCAGAAACAATACATTTTAAGAGAAAATGTATGTAGCTTTACTTCTAGAACACGGGTGTCAAACTCACCACGTCATGTGACGTGCCATGACATATCACAACTTTTTTTGCATTGCCAGAGCTGGGGTGGGCATGGCCTCCGTATGATGCAATCAGCCTGCAGGCAGGCAGTTTGATACCCCTGTTCTAGAACACCTAGTCAAAATAATTATTTTCCATTAGACTTCAGACTCCTATCAATGTTTTGTATTTCAGATTGGCAAAAGAAACACATATTATATGCTCTTTTTAAAAAATAAAAAAATAAAAGGAAAATGCATTGTAAAATCATATATATATATTACCTAGTTTGGTAATGAAATGTCTACAAGAAAACAACCAAACTCAGAGAGCACCAAGGACCCCTCAATTGAAAAATAATTGAATCAGTTTGAGATAGTTAGGGTTAGCAAAATTGGGCATATCTACATTAAAAGGCAAATTAAACAAATTTCAACCCTTTTCCTAGATAGATAGATAGATAGATAGATAGATAGATAGATAGATAGATAGATAGATAGATAGATAGATAGATAGATAGATAGATAGATAGATAGATAGATAGAAAGATAGATAGATAGATAGATAGATAGATAGATAGATAGATAAAAGACATTAAAAGATTTGTCCTAAGTTCATATAAAAGCAATTCTGGAAAATATAAACATTACTAAACATTAGCTGGGTTGATAAAAACACTAGAATCTTCTTTGTTTCAAGCTTGATATTCTCCCCAATCAGGCAGAGTAGATACATTCCAGGTTGCTTTAATTAAATGTTGTCATCTTGTGTGACTGAAGAAGTATGCCTTCTGTTTCATGGCTCCTGCCCACTGGAAAAGCCCCCCCTCCCAAGACATGTGAACTGTGCCCACTCTCCTGGAGTTCCACAAAATCCTTAAGATTTGTCTTTGTTCCCATGCCTGGGGTTAATCAGATGTATTTGTGTGGCTTCTGTCATATTTGTACTAGTTATTGTTTTAGTTGTTTTTGTCCAGGCTGCCTGTTATAGGTATTTTAAATGTTTTGGTTTTGGAATGTTGTAAGCCACTCAGCATTTTTGAGATGGGTAGCCATAACAAATCTAATTAAAAATTAAATTAAATTAATATGTAAGCTTATCTTACTGTAAAGAATCAATCTCTTGCTGTTACCAGTTAACTTTATAGTGAAGCACATATTACAAAATATACTATGAATGAAGTCATTTCTTCCATGTAATCAAAATTGGGTTGTTCAGTTTGCTGCAGTGGTGTTATCAATAGGTACAATCTGGTTGTTGTAGTTTTACAGATATCACAATCCAGTTATGTTTCAATGGGGTTTTTCAGTTGTAATTTTTCATTCTCCTTTAGCTTTGGAAGCATTCTTTCCAATACAAAACTACCAATTTTGGAAATAAGAAGTTATAATATTACAAGTCTATCACTACTACTACTACTACTACTACTACTACTACTACTACTACTTCTTCTTCTTCTTCTTCTTCTTCTTCTTCTTCTTCTTCTTCTTCTTCTTCTTCTTCTTCTTCTTCTTCTTCTTCTTCTTCTTCTTCTTCTTCTTCTTCTTCTTCTTCTTCTTCTTCTTCTTCTTCTTCTTCTGGAACTAAAGTTGTAATAATTGTATCCACTTTTTCTGATGCCAACTTATGGTATCTAAATTTCTGGAAGATTACTAGCAACTTTAATTTATGTACACTTCTTTTATCTAAGTTAGAGAAGTTGACATGTTTTGAAGAAAGTGCAGCCTAAATGGAATAAGAATAGGGGAAATGACTAACTGAAATATTTTTTTAATAAATTACACCAAAAGAGATTGAAAACAAGGTGTTAATTTATCTTTTTGGACAAAGCTTAGCAAACTCTATCCAGTGTAATAAAAATATGTGCATTTCCTAAATAGAGAAGTGTAAATCAACCAAGACTATATAGCAAAGCTTATTTGAAATGTACAGTAAGTGTCTGATAACAATAACAATACAGCTAAATTGCAATTATTTTCATTTATCTCAGGTTAAAAATAGCCCTCACATGAAGCGATTGCTGAGTACCAGTAATACTGAGTAAAAGTATCTGATGAATAAGTCCCACAACTTAGGGTAGACTACGGGTGAAGTTTCATTTTCTGAGCTTGTGGGTTGTTTTCTGAGCATTTCATTACCAGTCTAGGTAACATCTTCAGTGGGGTTTGGGGGAATGTCTGTGTCAATGCTCTTCTAATTATAAGGGCTTCAAGTGTGGGTGTGTAAAATGAGAGGCTTGTGATGGGTCTTACGATGGGGAGGTTAGTTCAGGTCAGTATCATTGGAAGGTGTGAATATCAGTGGGTCATGGGTTAGTAATCAATGAGCAGTTGGTGATGGGTCTTGTGATGGGGAGATTACCTCAGGTCAGGGTCATTGGGAAGTGAACTGCTGGGGGGAAGGAGCTTGAGGGTTGGTGCTGTCTCCGGAGGGCTATGCGATTGATTTGGATTCTGAGAGGTTAATAGACTGGTTGTAGATAAATGTGTCTGCTAGTGGAGTGCCAGGCTTTGATGAACTCATGAGCATGGTGGGTGGTAGCATGGCCAATGATTTTAGTGTTGCTCCAATCAAACTAGTGTTGTTTGGTGTCAGTGTGGGTAACAATCAAGCATTTGGGATCATGGCATTTGACTGCTAGATGGTGTTCGTGGATCCTGGTTTTTAATTGATGTGATGTTTGTCCTACATAGAAGTAATCATTAAAATTGATCTTGTAGATTACATTGTTTTTTTTAATCTTTCTATATTTTGTCTTTGGTTCTGGATAGTTCCTGGTGGAGTGTGGCTATGTGTTTGTGGGCTATTGTTATTCCTAGGGTTTGGAGAATTCCACCTGTCATTTCTGACTCCTCTTTTGTTATGGTAGGGTTAGTTTTTGAGTGGCAGTCGGCTGTGGTTTGGGGGTTGCATGGTTGGTTTGGGTGCTGTGTGTTGGAATATGAATTTTTGGGGTAGCTATTACGGAGAAAGACATTGAGCAGATGTTTCTCTTCTGCTTTTCTTAGTGTTGTGGTGCTGCAGTGTGTCCTGGCCCTTCTGAAGAGGGTCTGGGCACAGCTTATTTTGTGTGCAATGGGGTGGTTGCTGCTGAAGCTGAAGATCTGGTCCATGTGTTTGGGTTTGCGATAGATGCATGTTTCCAGTTTTCCATTGTCCAGTCTCTTTACATTGATGTTGAGAACCCAGATTCAGAGAGGAATATTTTGTTATCAGTGGATCCATCATATAATAGAAGGCACAAATGAAAACCAATGAATGTTTTATTAAGAGGGAAAGACAATAAAGCTTTCTATAGTCAGTGCATAAATTATATGTGCTATGTTTGAAACATCCCATAAAACATACATATTTGAAAATCAGGAGGAACAAAATCTTCCATTTTTTCTTTTTTTAATATTAAATTAGTTGTTTGTGAATATAACTTTTAATAACATTATTATTATAAAAGGGATAGTTTATCACAATCAGTGTCATTATGAGACACACAGAGACAAAGCAGACTTGTAAAGATTAAATATTTTATTTCTTCATTCTGTCAAGAATTATATACAGATATATATAGGAATTTTAGTTCCAGGTGAATTTCTCTCACAAAGGACAAAATATTAGAGGTGGGTCAAGTTACTTAGCACACATTGGATTACAGAGTAGTTTTCAAAAGACTTTCAATTCTTGAAAACTAACAGCTTGACCCTGAGTCCAACCTGTCTCTTGAATGGAATTCACTTTTAATCTGTGAGTTCCATTTGTCTTGACATAGCTATATCTTGCTAAGAAATAATGTATTTTCTTATCTCCAGCTCTAACATCTCAGACTATGAGATACTTTTAAAAATTATCTTATTTTTTAAAAACTAGATTACTTTTTCTTATTTTAAATAATTAAGGCTGCAGTCTTGTATTTATCTGTATACACACACGTATCTACACATGTATATGCATACATCCTATTGCATTATTATCTAATTAATTAATTATTTAAAATAAAAATAAAATAAAAATTATTTAAAATAAGAAATACTAACCTAATTAGAGTGTGTGTGTGTGTGTGTGTGTGTGTGTGTATTCAGTACAGATATATACAGGACTAAAGCCTTAATTATTTAAAATAAGAAAGAATAACCTAATTATTAAAAAATAAGGTAATTTTTAAAAGTATCTATATTCTCAGATGTATAGGTACTATATATAGTGATCACAGGGAGTAATCTTACTAATCAAAGGCCATTAGTAATCTTACTAATCAAAGGCCACAAAAATGTTAATTAAACTGGTTAGTTCAAAGAGCCACATAGAACATATAGTACATGCATACAAATACAATACTGGTAGTTTTTGTTTAGTGACTATCTCATTTAGTGACAATTCAGTTCTAATGGTGATGAAAAAGTAACTTTATCACCTATCCTTGCATTTATGATCTCTGCAGGTCTGTAAAGAACTTCCTGTTTTTCTTCACAGCACATCAAAGCATTGTCTATTTATTACTTTAACTGTTTGCAAAAATTCTCAAGTGCGTAATAAAGAGTATTAGTTTCTTCCATTTATCCCCTTCCTTCTAATTTGCCTAGAAAGTCACTTCATGAATCACAACAGATTTCACTACTAAGTAAGCATATGGAAAAATATCTAAGTTTAAATTTAGCTTTTAAAAACAAAATAGTGCCAGCACTTTTAAATGATACAAACCTCCTAGTTTTTCCTCAACTTTCAACCATACAAACCATTAACATCAGAAAGCAAAAGAGTATGATCTGATTTTTATTTTTCCAACATTTACATTTTCCAGATTATTATATAGATAGGAACATGGATAGCCTTTACCTTGTTCATAATTTACAGTGTAATGCTTGGCTCAAAAACCAGATATAAACTTGTATATTTTAGGAAAATATGTATATATTACAGATAACTACATCCGCAAATTATTTTTGCTTGTTTTTGTTTTGCAATTTTTCTTGCTGACATTTCACTAAATGCACATGCAAAGGCTATATGGTGAATTATAGGATCAGTATATATTAGGCTGATGAAATTTGTCTTACCATATAATGAAAGTGGCCCTAAAGTGTTTTCCAAGTTTAAGAGCTTGGCTAAGTGGAAGAAGGCACAAGAAAAACAATCACTCTGGACTTAATACCAATTAATAGGGAAGAGGAGATAAGAGTAGAAATTGCTGATACCCTGGAGGAATATGACCATGTAACTCTGGGGCTCTTGATTGTAAGAAAGACTAAAAGTGATAAAAGTTAATAACATTGGATGTACAAAAAAAAAGACACAAGCCACATTTTTAGATACTCAAAACAATGATAAATAGGATTCCATAGCATCAGAAGCTTATTGGGAGGGGGGATAAAGATGAGTGGGAATTCGTAAAAAAGGTGCACCATGCTTGTGAACAATTTCAGCAAGAAGGGGGAAAAAAACCAATAAAAAGTTTGCTGGAGATCTGAAAACAAAAAAGGATACATATAAGCAGTGCTTTTTTTCTAAAAAAAAAAAAAAAAAGTGCCAGAACTCACACACGTCATACAACCCGCCTTGCCTACCCTACAAGGTTCCATCCAAAAAAGGTGCCGGAACTCCGTTCTGGGCGTTCTATGAAAAAAAAAAGCCCTGCATATAAGTAAAGTTGAGATGACTAGTTCACAAAACAAAAGTACAAATAGACAGCTAAGAATTACAAAGCTAGTGTTAAGAATGCAAAAATATGAGCTGGCTCCAGCAAAACATTGGATATAAGGTTAGGTTTTCCTTACTCTTCTCTCTTCATACCCTCTGAATAAATTTCTTCCCAAGCAAGCCAAAGTAGATCTAATTTTAATCTCTCTCATCTCTCTCTTATGTCTGTCTGTCTTTTTTTCTTTTTTCTTTTCTTTTCTTTTCTTTTCTTTTCTTCTTCTTCTTCTTCTTCTTCTTCTTCTTCTTCTTCTTCTTCTTCTTCTTCTTCTTCTTCTTCTTCTTCTTCTTCTTTTTCTTCTGTCTATCATCTATCTAACTATCACACAACATCAGCATTTAAAAACTTTGGAAGATGTTTTTTTTTTTTTTTAATAAAATAAAAAAAGATTCTAAATAATACCAATATTTGATTGATTAGAAACCTGGATTAATACTGTTGATATAATTGGCAACCATCACTGGTATCACTTTATGCTTCAACAGCTGCCTTGTTGTCTAAGGTTACTCTTGAATTTTGAAAAGTATCTGGAACTGGTACAAAAGCAGCAACAGATACCTGTATAGAGATCTAATTCCTTAGATCCAAATGGCACCAATGCTGTTGGCCTTCCAGAATATCACAAAGATCTGTCCCCCCTCCTTTCTCTCTTCTAAGTGCTGGATCAAAATGTTAGTGGAACCTAGTATATATGTTTTGTTTTTATGCTGTTAAATAATGATGTGACAAACGACAATTATTTTTAATTCAGCAGGACCTTACAGCTTTAACATGATGTTTGTATGTTTTGTAAGCTAGCTAGAATTGTTTGGTTAAGATGATGGTCACATAAATTTGCTAAATAAAAGGAAGGGGGGAGAGAGAGAGATCACATATGATACCTATATTGGAAAATATGTGTCATATTTTGAGTGTATATTGGACATGATTTTAGGAATTGGTACTGTCCTTTGAGTCCAGCTGTAAATAGCAGAGGGCCTGCCTGGAGTAGCTTTCCTGTTATAAATGAATCTGGTTCTTTAAGCCCTCTTAAAGATGCCCCACTATCAGGCATGCAGGACTGGTCCAAAGGTAATGCCCTCCAGAGTTTTATTTGACCACACTCTGTCTCAGCATTTAGAAAATCTGAAAAAAGTAACACTTTTGCCAAGATTATAACTTTTGGCTGATTTCAGCATCTATGTTATTGTTTTCATTCTATATGTTTAACTATTTATATTCTGGTTTTTGTTTTTAAATATGATGAACTGCCCTCAGCATAAAAGTGGGTTACTAGTCAAATAAATAATTATGTGCATACTATAAATGCATGTGAAATTGTAGCACTCGAGCACGTTTAACCAAGAGAAAAATGACAGTAACTTTTATCATTTGTCTTTCTTCACCTGTTTTTTGCTATCTCATTTTTAAGATCAAAACAACTGTCATTTGATAAAGCATCTGGGACTGAAGGGAGGCAGGATGGGAGGGAGGAATAGAAGTGGAAAAGTGACATTTAAGAACAGAACTTATCAGTGACAATTGAATGGAATTGCTGGTTTTTTGTCAGATTTCTAGGGACTTCCATTCATTTTTATACAGAGAAGGGAAGCAGATATTAGAATTTTTTTGACAGAAAATATATTTCCCTAGAAATCAAACTGCAATTGAAAATAAATTGGATCAACATCATTGTTTATACTGAATCCTACCAAGAAAGACACATTCTGAAAGACAATAGCTCTAGGTTAGTGCTCCAAAACTATTAAAATAGCTTAGTCTGCCAAAACAATCAAAGCTACATTATTTCTCTGAAAGCTTTTAAAGGTTTTAAGGGACAAAATGGCTGCTCAATCACAGCAGTTTAAGACATCTATTTTACTTCCCCCCCAAAAAAAAATCCCCCCCCAAAATAATAATCTCACCCTGCCCATCTTGTCCCCTTTAAAGCAAATGCATTGAAAAGCTACACAAAGCCCACTATGGCCCTTAAGCTACTAAAAGTTGGGCACCCCAATTAACAGAGCAGGAGAAAATGCGAGTAGTTTAGGCAGAGAAGAAGAATTTTGGAGAATCTGTAACAAATTGAACTAGTCTGAGGAAAGAATGGAACAAACTGAACAAAGTGTACACGAAACATTATAATTACATGAACCAGAAACAGATCATTTGGTCCATTTTGGTAAACAACTAATTTAATTAAATTATATCTTTCAGTAATATATAACTTGCACTTTTTTAAGAAAAAAAAAGATGTTTCTGCAATGTTTTATTTCATCAAAACTTTGCACTTGGATTACAAAAAAAAAATCCTTTCTGCAGGTTTTAATATGCAAAATTTAGGTAAAGAGAAATATTCTATTTATAAGTTTCATTTAAAAAAAAGTTTAACCCTTTTGTGAACAAAGACAAAAGAATTACAATTATTCTATTCAGTCAAGGGAGAAAAGCTATACTTTCCAGCTTTGTTAGATTTTTATAGTTTGCTGCAGTTACAGTCACTTTATAACATGAAACACTTTCTTTTCAATAAGATATTTCAATGATACTTTTCATTTAATTTTCAAAATAGTTATTTTTCTGAAAAGGAATGAGATACTGTATGATTGGTTCCAAATTAAAGCAATTATGGATGTTAAGATTCCTAGAACATAAACTGTTGAGTAAATATTATTATTTATGATTTGTTGCATAGTCAGCCAGAGGTTTAGAGTGAACTTGACATTTTTATCCACCTAATAAGTCCATCCAAGGAGCTAAGATAGACAGATGTTGTTGTTTGATGGTGTTAAAGATAGTATTACAGTATGTAAACTATTATTTTATACACAAGATGAAATCAAAGTTGCCTGTTTTTTACCTGGCATCGCCCTTCGTACACATCAAATTCTTGTCAAGAACATTGAATGCCATAATATATTGGAGCAGTAAATCTGTGTATCCAAGCCATGTGGCCTTTTGTAACTGATAACTGGAAATTTTGTCAGTGCTCAGATTTTCTAAGTACTGTCCAAGCTTTTTTAGAGTAGCATCGTGATAACCACTGGGAGTACCATAGACAGTTTATTTCATAATCTTTCCCTCTTGATGTTCAGCTCTTGATGCTTTGTGATCTTATCTAATTCTTTGTCTTTTATTGTACTATCTCCTGTTATTGCCACACTGATTGTCTACACTTTCTTCTTTTTAACCACAGTGTATATCTGGTTTGTTATGAGCCAAGACATTGTGTATGCAGAAATCACACAATATTTTAACCTGTTCATTTGCAACTACTTTTTCAACTATATGTTCCCACCAATTTTTCACTACTGTTATATATCACTTTTACAGATTTTCCAGTGAAACATTTAGTGACCACATTATGTTATTGTTTATAATGACTTTGCACAAATTGAGTATATGATCTTCTATTTCTTCTGCTTCTTGCCCAATCTGCACTTTGAATCATTTTATGATATTTCAAACATGGCCTTCATAGCATAAGTCCAAATAGTTTGCTCTTGAATGGCCAAAATCAAGCCTTCAATTTCTTTCTTTTTTTAATGCTCTGTTACTTCAAGTCATGGCAATGAAGCCATTGCCAGGTTTTAACTTTATCAACTTTGCTCTTGATCTTTTGTAGAAATTGACCATATAATGCTTTTCCTTGCCAGCATTCTGTTGTTGTTTTTTCACATTACTTTGATATTCACTTCATTTTTGTACATTTGGTAACTTCCAATTATTAACTTGCATCCAAACTTGTTCTTGGCTGCCTTTTACATAATCAGCCAATGCACACTTTTCTTCTTTGAAAATTCATTTGACTTGAAGTAAACGTCTGTCTCCATTTCTCCAAGCAGATATAATCTATCAATATTACTACGTGGATACAATGCAAAGTGAATAGTCATCAGTTTTCTTGTTTTTCAGTCCAAAATGTCCAGTTCAGCTTGTGTCCGGTTAATAATTCCAGCAGTGTATCTCAGGTATGACCCAGGTATTGATGGCTTTGGTGGTGTCTTCATTGTTCAATTTTGTCTTTAGCAATTTTTTTCACTCATTCGATGTATTTGTTACTAACAGAATTTTAACTTATCCATGCTTTATATTATCAAACTATAAGATGCCCAGGCTACATGATGATTCCTGATGGTTTGGATATTTGGCATTTCAATTCCATTACTGTTTGTCTTACTATTTTTATTATTATTGAAATAGCTTCAAGTAGGACAAAAATAATGAATAGTAGAACATAAAACTATTTCTTCAGTGACAGCTGAAGCAAATGTGATTTCCCTTCAAAATTGATTTGTTTTGCCCCCTTAGTGGCTTTATAAGAGATTAAACTGCAGTACTATACACTTTTGCCACTATTTTGCCTGCAGCACCAGGAAAACATCCATAAACTGTCAATATATTGTAATAGTTTGTGCCATTATACTGATAAAATGTCCAGTAAAGGTAATCCAAAATATTTATTTGTCATTTTCTCATTTTGTTGCATCAAAACAACGTCATATTATATAGGAAAACAGTCCTATGTACCTAAGAGAGGGTAATTTTGAAAACAGAAAAATGGCTATCACTTTTCAAGATGAAGATACAATTCTGTTTATTTTTACTATGTAGCAAATTCTTGCAGATTTACTTGGTCATGAGTTTTCATCAAATACTCCAACAATATTCAATAATTCAATAGTATAATTGAAGGGTATCTTAGCATCTGCAAAAAAAGAAGATTCAGGTCACATGCAACCTGAAAATGTGTTGATAGAATCAGTTTTGGAGCAGCAAATAAGATTATAAAGAGAATCCAACTTATTTTCTTCCAACATTTGTCACTGTTATCTTACTTTTCTTTATGTGTAAATATAGATTTCTCATAAAAAGCATCCACAATAGAGACCTAAAACAAGATGGAGCAACGACATCAGCAAGTATGGCAGGCCCAACTGGCAAATGAAAGCTCAAGACTGTATTGGTTGGAAACATACAGAAGAGGCCTTCATCCTGCAGTGGATAGTCAATGGCTAGAATAATTATGAAGATAATGAAAGGGTACAATTTTCAAATGATTAAGATCAGATTATTCATTTTTTCCTTATCTCTTAGGCCTACAAGAATGAACAAAATGGAACTGAGCAATGTTAGATGAAAATGCTCACAATGATCTGCTTGTATAAAAAAAATCTTACTGAACTTTATTACAGTCTTTATCGAGCACAAGAGAATAGATATTCAAATATCCAAAATATCCAAATATAAATTGACCATGTAAGAATAATTAAGATAGTGTGGTTAAAAGACAATATTAAATCAAAGTATGATAAGTGGTAAGGGAGGAAACTGGGGTAAGGGAGGAAACTGGGGGGCTGGCGGAGGGTGGTGTGATAGGTACGGTTAGTGGGAGGGGCAGGTATGGCGGGAGCAGAGGACCATATCGGGTTTTGGGAGCACGCACACGCTACTTACAAGCTTGTGGGTGCTCCGATCCTCAGAGCTCTGCTCGATCTCCAGGGACCTTAGATCCTCCGGCCCGGGCCCATCGG
>NW_015387180.1:709694-718127 GCF_001527695.2 Protobothrops mucrosquamatus
ATACATACATACATACATACATACATACATACATACATACATACATAATATATGTATACACATGTGTGTGTCTGTGTCTCTGTGTGTGTGCATTTGAAGATAAAACAATGCAATTATCCAAAACAGATTTAAAAATTATAAATTCTCTGTCAAATGGGATAACAAAAATCAAGAATCTTTTCTTACCACACACAAATATCTTGCTATCTTGTATTGATAAATTTATGTATATATATATTTTCTGAGGTTTTTGCGGGTGTTTGTATGTAGGTCTTTGGTTATTCGGGTTTTCTCCCGCGTAAAATTGGAAGTGTCTTGGCAACGTTTCAACAAAGTCACATTCGTCATCTTCAGGCTGGTGTCTTCAGCTTCGTGCTTCTAGGAGTAATGTGTGATCAGGCTCCAGCTAGATTCCTAGGAAGGAATGACCTTCAACTCCATTTGATTGAAGCAATAGTTTCTTTTACTAGGAGTAGTGGTTGCAAAAAAAGCAAGGCTACCTTGTTTCTTAGAAAACAAGGCCCAGTCTTATTTTATTTTGTCTCCAAAAGAAGCACCAGGTCTTATTTTCAGGGTGGGGGTCTTTTCCACTCACCTCATGGCAATGACACTGACAGCCCAGTCTAAGCAGCCCATTTCTTCTGCAGCCGAAGAAGCAGCTTCATTCTGCAGATGAGAATGGAGCTCAGACCTGCATTTCACAGAAGTCTTTCCAGAAGACCTGTGCAGCCGAGAACCGAACTACGGATTGAATCCATAGCTTGATTCTCAGCTGCCCAGGCCTTCCAGAAGGGCCTCTGACTGCAAAATGCAGGCCAGAGCTCCATTCTCAGCTGCAGAATGAAGCTGGTCCTTCGGCCACAGAAGAAGTGGACCGGTGAGGCAAGTGTTGATTCATGGGAGGCCTGGCTGAAATGGTAAGCTCCACCTCTGCCCTAGCTTGATTTTTAGGCATGTGGCTCACCCTCAAACTAGGGCTTATATTAGGCCCATCCCCAAAATCAAGCTAGATGCTATTTTGGGATAGGTCTTACTTTCAGGAAAATATGATAAAACTAAGGGCTACAAAGGTTTCTCCTTCGTGACCCTCCTTCCTTGACCAGATCACCATTGTCCAATAGCATGCTGGTGCAATGTTTTGGAACTGCTCTCATGTCAGGTGCATCCTGCAACAGCTTTGCATTCTTTACCATGCCTGGTATCCTTGAGGCGGCTGGATTAATCCAGTTTAACATATCTGTTCCTGTCAGTGCCACTCCATCCCCCCCCCTGTACATGTATCTCCTGTCTTCCTGTTCTCCTGCACATCTTCCTCTTCTTTCACTGCTTTGATCTCTTCCTCCATTTATGGCAGGATGCCAGCAAGAGTGTAGTGAAGATGGCAGATCTGACATTATCTTATTCCATTTGAAAAGAAATAGATCAGTTACTAGGTACATCAGCCTATAATGCTTTAAACACCTCATTCATTTTTTTTTACATGAAGGAATACCTCCAAAGAGAACTAAATTACTTAAGTATGTGTAAGAGAACCTAATATTATTTTGTTAAACCTACTAACAATATTGTCATAATGCTGGGATTCTATTATCAACTATACATATCATATTCTGAATGGCTGGAAACTCCAAGTCTTTTCATCAACAAGTAAAGCTAAAATCCGCATAGTCAGCTAGACGTTATTGCTGCTAAATGGAAACTTAAGGAATATTTCATTGCAATGGCATTATTTGAGATCTAAAAGGCAAGTAAATTCCATATTCTGCCTCAGGTCTAACTTGATTCAGCTCTGCCTTTTGTCCCCATTTGTGGGTCTGTCAGTTGTAAAAATAATGATTGACTAGATCAGCGGTTCTCCACCTATGGGTCGCGACCCCATTTGGGGTCGATCGACCATTTCACGGGGTCGCCAAGCAAGGCTGTCCGCCATTTTTTCCCCTTTTCCGGCGGGTGCCTTACCTCCCTTGGGCTGGGCCAGCTGGTGGTCGGCCTGCTCCGTCTCTGCCGCTTGCCAGCTACGCCTCGGCCGGCGCAGGGGGCGGAACCATGCATGCACGGCGCTCCCGGGCAGGGAAAGTCCTTGACTTACGACCGTTTTGGTAGTCCTCGACTTACGACCAGTTTAGTCCTTGACTTATGACCAGTTTAGTCTCGACTTACGACCGGTTTAGTCCTCGACTTATGACCGGTTGGGGGTCGCGGCATTAAAAAGGTTGAGAACCACTGGACTAGATTGATCATTAATCTTACTTTTATTAATAGAAAAATAAGATCACCCTTAAATTAGCTGCTAATACAATTATTTCTGCATCTTTTGCATTAATCAAGATAGCATCAACATCTCTTCTGAATTATAGAATCCTATGATGTAGAAAGGAGGCCAAATCAGTTATTTTTGCATTTGATATAATGCATCTCCTCTAAGACTGTCCAACTCATCATGTTCTAATGAAGATTACCAAAAGAATGTGCATTATTTCTCTCTTTGCTCTGATATAAAGGTCAAAAGAGAAGAGATTTGGGAATACAGGCAGATAAGAAGATTCTACCATAGGATCCCTTCATGGTTTAAAACTTTGAATAGACTGAATAGAAGTGATCAATTTGGCCGTCATGCAAAGAAAACTATCCTGGGCAGCAGTGTGGGAAAACATTCACTTCTCACAGTGAACAGCTTTTAGCTTCAGCAATCATCAGCATTGTGAAGTGCTTATCAGAAAAGAAGACAAAATGCAATTAAGCTAGATTTTCAATGGAACCAAAAATTACTATTCATACATCTCAGCTGTATGGAAAATACACGGTTCTGAACCGTGACTTTTTTTGTTTTGCTAATTTTTCCCTTCTCCTTTCTCTGGCTCTCTTTTTCTTTAAACGTTTATAAAATATGTCAGTCATGATGTAGCACAGCTGAATAATTGTCATAGAGTCAAATGCTTGCAGATGGTTAATGGAAACAGAAAATTAAATGAACAGCAGCGAAGAAACTCATGCAAAATTAAAGAACCCTATTGCAAATTTAAAGGGTCATTTGGTTTCATCAAAAATCAAATAATATGAATATGTTATTCTCTGCATGAAAGAGACTATGTTAAATTGTTTTGAGTGCCAAAAATGAGCAATCAATGGTGTACTAATGGAATTTGTGAAAAATCAGGCACTATTGAAATATGTAGAAGTTGCCAGATTGTGACTACAAAGGGAAGGCTTCTTTAGTGAGGACGAGGCTGATAGTTATTACTTTTATTCCAAAAATAAAGATCAGATTGTGCAAAGAAGTCAAGGTACAGATAAAGATTATTTAAAATCACGATTAAGCTGCACAATTTCCTTTAGCCACTCACATCAAGCATTCTGTTTCAAAATTACTTGTCTAAAAACTGTTCAGTTGTAGGCTCCTACAATTTTGCAAAATGTAATGTTTCCACAGTACAGAATCAATTTTTGCATAGAGTTGCAGAGACCTAGCATGATTTTATGGGTGTGAGTTGTCATCCACTTGGATTTCTTGAAAGATATAATTGATCTTTTAGGTACAAACAAGATATGCTATTACTCAAAGTATCACTTTGAAGTGGATATAAGGTGAAATTCCTCTTTTAGAACTGATTTCAAGATTTGAAACATCATAGTCTCTGTAAACTGCTATTTATTTTTTCATCATCCTTTCAATTTTCTAGGGAAGTCTGGAGTCAATATGAAGTATTTCAATTCCTCACCTGAATAATTTTAGGCTTCATGCCTTTTCATGCCAAACAAAAATGATATATATATTTGGTACTATTGCAAATAAAGCAGCCATACATATGTCAGGTCGAATTATATTTTGATTCTTCAAAAATGCAAAAAAGTACTACTGTGTTTCTATAATCTCATTGTGTGAACAGCATTTATAAACTAAGAAATAAAAGCCAGAATATATGCATTAGCTCTTAACTTGCGGCACATTCATATAGCACACTTGAGTGGCACACTCCATAGTGTATTTGGAATCTGTGTAGTTCAATACAATTAGTTCTAAGGGGGAGCTTCATTATATATCATTTTCTTTATGATCAGAACAGACAAAGTTACTTCAAAATTGGACAAAGGTCAGTCAAAACATTAGTTACCTGAAGGCAAATATGTGCCCTGTGAACTCAAGCCATTTCTAAAGCCTAGGAAGATCAAATACTTTATGATATTCTCATAGTTGTTTGCTCTGTGAAGTACAGATAGTCCTTGACTTACCACCACAACTGAGCCAACCTTTCTGTTGCTAAGTCAAACATTTGCTAAGTGAGTTTTGCCTGATTTTACAATCTTTCTTGCCACAGTTGTTAAGTGAATCATTGCAGTTGTTACGTTGGCAATACATTTTTAAGTGAGTCTGGCTTTCCATTGACTTTGCTTGTCAGAAGGTCACAGAAGAAAATCAAATGACCCCGGGACACTGCTACCTCATGAATATGAGTCAGTTGCCAATTTTGATCATGTGACCATATGGATGGTACAATGGTCATAAGTGTGAAAAATGATCATGTTACTTTTTCAGTGCTGTTGTAACTTTGAACAGTCACTAAATGACCTATTATAAGTCAAGAACTACCTGTATATGGATAGGATTTCTCATCTTGTAATGCTTGCTAGATTTGTTAAAATAATTCATGAGCATGTTCAAATAGCTATGTTCAAATAATAAACCTATGCGTCAGATGTAGATTCCTTTCCTCTCTTGCTACACGATTCCTTGAAGAAGAAAAAGAAGAAAGAAATGTCCAGGTTTGCGCAGGTCAAAGCAGCTATATCTGCAAGGAATACAGGGAAAACCAAAAGGGTCAGAGTTTATTGAAAGCTACAAAAATCTTGCCTATAGTAAACCAAAACTGTCACCTTATCAAGTTAGTCTAGACAAGAAATCAATAATATGAGTAGTAACACTACTGTACAAGTCTGAAAGCAAATCTCTCCCTTGCCTTTACTTTTCACAGAACAAGAGAGGGTTCCTTCTGAGGTGCTTATCATACTCCTAGTCCTTTGGAGAACTGAGATATCTCTTATCTAACCATTACTTGGCTGCACATTTTTTCCTCTTGTCTCTCAAGGATATTACAACAGATTATTATAAAAATCTGAATTCATATCCAAGGCTTATTTTCCTATGATTTGGTTTACACTAAACAAATTATGTTGGAAACACCAAGAAGATGCCTGGTCAGATCATCAAAGATTACTTTGAATTTCTTTCTTTGTAAGCTACTCTCACATTCATAGGGAAGAAATCTTGTTATGCTTTAAGTTGAAGGACAATGCCTTGCTGTGCAGCCTGAATGTTCATGTAACTTAGTCCATGATTTTTAGTTTGTGCATTCAGTGCATGGGTGTCTGGTATCTGTATGAACCATGGGCTCCTGCAGAAAACTGAATTATAGCAGAATAACAGAGTTGGAAGGGTCCTTGGCTGTCCAATCTCTTCTTAAAAAACCTCTAGTGATGGAGCACCCACCATTTTTGGAGACAAGCCATTCCACTTATTAATTATTCTCATTATTATTATTATTATGTTAGACTAGAACTCAGTAGTGCAGGTATGTGCTCCTTTAGGCCATCACAAGTTGAGCCAGGAAGAGAGCAACTTCCAACACACTTTTATGATTGGACTCCAAAAATAATCCTAATTCATCCCTTTATCGATTCCACCTTGAATAGATAAGCTAAGCACAGAGGTCAATTTTAGTAAGAAGAAAATCAGATGAGCTGTTTCTGAGTGCTTTAGCCACTTAGGATTGGCTATAGAAGTTGTGTACTAATTGCACCCAAAATAAGTAATTGTCTTCTAAATATTATGCTTGTTTCTGAGAAATATTGAAATAATACACTTAGTATTAGCAATGAAAAAGATGTGCAATAGCATATACAGTTAAGAAGTATGGTTAGATACAGTATAAAATTAAGGTCTCTGTGAACAGCATTATGCTCGTATATAATAGTGCTATTTCTCAAGTGGCAATAGATGAGTAGCTGAAGCACCTACTGAAATTTTGCTCAGATACTTCAGAATTGTCAATATTTATTTGACAGATATATATTATATTCCATAATACATGAATGATTCAAACTGAATAAATGTGGCAGATAATCACACAGCATATAATAATAATAATAATAGGTTTTACTGTCCATAGATCTTTATTATATTAATAGCCTCTACTAAACATGACATGAACCAATGGGTCATTCTTCTTTTCACATATGATATGGGCTAGTGCTGATTCTCCTCCTTCGAGACCCTCAGCAGAGATACAATGAAATGTCCTCTTTCTCCTCTTCTTCCTCTGATTCATGGAACTGCTTGCTATTTTTCTGGGAGATGGGATAGCAAAGGAAGACATAGATTGTGAGGAAAACTGTTCCCACTCAGCATCCTTGTGTGCCTCCAAAGGTCCTCTCTCTCTAGGAAGGAAGAGGGCTCACCCATCGACTACCAGAATTCACTAGCCAGCCTTACCCTTGCTAACCAGCATCAAAATCTTTTTTTCTCTCCTTTCCTCATCACTCACTGCCATTAAGAGCTTTGCAAAGTTTGATCTCAATTCCAAAGAAGCCAATTGCCACTTGTCCATTTGGCCTTGCCTCCCTGTCAATTGTGTACAGGAGTGAGTGGGAAAGAGGGCAGGGATATACCATGGGATATATAGCCCCATTCAACCTATGGGTTTCTGGGAAATGTAGTTGAAAATCACAATCACATGACTATGGCTAACTGCAGTGGCACTGCAGTGGCTACAACTTTATGAATACTGATATAAACATCCTTGAAATTTCAATCCCCAGGAGTAATGAGTCCAGGATTTTGATTCTTTAAGTTGGATAATTAAAACTAAGTACGAATTCAAAATGTTTTGTGCTATAAGGCACCGTTTGGGTTAATTGAATATTTAAAATAAACAGAAGAAGAGTTTTAATGTTATATAGACTTCAAATATGCTGGTTTTTCAGTATTATGGATAAATAATTTTATTTTGATAAATGTAGAACTCCTTTCTTCATTCTAGATATCCAATGGCACTCAGCTTAGATGTTTAGTTTTAATTAATATTAACTTTAAAGAATTTTGATTTATTAGTCGTTATGGAGAATGAAAAAAGTATTAAATAATTTTTGGATTTGTATAAAATTTTGGCTTTTCCAAGACACCTGAAATATTCCTCTTCTGTGGATGGATCTGTTTAGCTTTTGTATTATGAGGAAAAAGATAAATTCATAATTGATGCTGAAGGTTCAGTAAAATTCAAAAATTCTAAAATTTTTCGGAAGAAAGGAAAATAAGTTTGGGCTAGCCAAAAGCTTGACATATTTTTGTTTGTTTTGCAATATTACTTTGTACTGTTGATACTTTAAAATACACTATTTTATTACTCTATTTTCCAATTATAGACCAGCATGTTCTCTCTAAATCATCTAATAAGGTGTAAAGACATTGAAGCTATCAATTAGATTTAAAATTAGAAGACTATGCAGCTAAAAATCTGAGCTCATTAACCTTAAATGTCTGCATAGAAATAGTAATTAGATTTCCTACTCACTGAATGAGAGCAAGATGTATGTATGTAAATTAGAAATGTATGTATGTAAATTAAAAATGTGAAAATAGGAGTATAGAACGTGGAAGCAGAAATTTCATCTTTTTCAGATAAGTAGAAAGAATGTCATGTAGGTAATCAGAGCAGCAATGTCTGCCTCTCTCTCTCTCTCTCTCTCTCCCTACCTACCTACCTGTCTGTTTGTCTACCAACCAACCTACCTACCTACCTGTTATTATCTAATTTTGATCAGAAATAATAATCTGTCTCTGGTTTATTAGACAATCAAATGGTATTATATACAGAGCATGAAACAATTTCATCCTAATTTCTAAGACTGCAATGCATATAAGCAAAATAAATAATAAAAATAGAAAACATTTGAATTATAGCAAGCATTCTTATGGCTATTTAGAGCTAGCCTAGAGAACACTTTTATTTAAATCCTTTCCCTGCTTAAATGAATGAACAAGAATCATATAAGACAGGGGTCCCCAACCCCTGGTGTGTGGACCGGTACCAGGCCATAGCATGCCAGCAACCAGTCCGCAGAAACAAGCAAAGCACCATCTGTGGGATGCAGGTAGTGTTAGATCGCGCAGGCAGTAAGACACGAGTCGAGTGACAGTCAGCTCTCGGTTTATTGGCAAGGCATAAAGTAAATCCGGACTCGCATCTGGGCCAGGGGAGCCCTCTTTTATGGGATTCCCCTGGCTTGTAATCACACAATTCCATTGGCTGGTAAGACCCCATTGCTAGTTAGCCAACCAGCAACGGGCATGAAACTGTATGCAGATGGAGAAGGGCAATCACCCTTAATGGGTGATCAATGGAGAAGGGCAATCACCCTTAATGGGTGATCAGGATGCGC
>NW_015387180.1:721315-727275 GCF_001527695.2 Protobothrops mucrosquamatus
GAAGTAGGTTGCTTGCCACGAGGTTGCCCTTGTCGTGCAGTCTTACTGGGATCCCACCTTCGTTGCCAGTGTTAGATCGCGCAGGCAGTAAGACACGAGTCGAGTGACAGTCAGCTCTCGGTTTATTGGCAAGGCATAAAGTAAGTCCGGACTCGCATCTGGGCCAGGGGAGCCCTCTTTTATGGGATTCCCCTGGCTTGTAATCACACAATTCCATTGGCTGGTAAGACCCCATTGCTAGTTAGCCAACCAGCAACGGGCATGAAACTGTATGCAGATGGAGAAGGGCAATCACCCTTAATGGGTGATCAATGGAGAAGAGCAATCACCCTTAATGGGTGATCAGGATGCGCATAGGGGATTAAGGGGGGGGGAATACAAAAGAACACAACAGGTAGCACACAAAACCATGCACTCTCCAGTCCGTGGAAAAACCTTTCTCCATGGAACCGGTCCCTGGTGCCCAAAATGTTTGGGACCTCTGATATAAGAGATTTACAACCCGCAAAATAACACATTTTTAAACAAAAAGAATATGGCCTTTTTTTTTACAATTTTTAGTATACATTTATTATGACATTAGAGACAAAATAACAGTTGTAATAAGCCTAACTACTGTCTGAATCAAAGCTGATGCAACTTTTTTCACAAATACATTCTTCAATGGTAGTAGACTACCTTTAATTTTAATTTTATGGTAGGTTAATACGTAGTGATATAAATATGGTGAGAGGTCAGCCCTGCCATGTAAGACAAGAAACGACAATGGTAAGACTATATTAACCTATCAGTGATGCTAGGAATGGTTAGTGGAACAAGAAAAAGGAGCAAGCAAAGAACACGTTGGCTTGATAACATCAAAATTGATACAAAGATGAACATCCAACAACTGAAAGAAGCTGTGCTTAACAGGTAGCATGGAGAGAATTTGCCTATAAAGTTATCAAAAGTCAGATATGACTGAATGGTTAAAACAACAATATTAACAGAATCTTGCAACTCTGAAGGCACAAACTTCCCGTCTCTACTTTTGATACTTGATTCATTAGGGCACATCTTTCCTAAGTTTGTTTCTGACTGTTAAGTGATTATGGGCTCCTGCCACCATTGATTGTTTCCTAAACAGCATATCTTCCCCTCATTCCCCAGCGTCATTCATACATTCCATTATAGCAAGACAGACTAACTATCAACTATGGCCTGCTGGCTGTTTTCAACTCAAATACTCAGACCCAGTAGGAACCTGGTGAAACAGAGGAACTGAAAGGAGAGTAGCACTGAAGGATCAAGGAAGGGAAGTTGCTGTAATGCTGCTGCTACCACTTTCTCTTCCATGGCCTCTCCCAATTCAACTGCTATCTTTGGAGTAGTAGCATAACCAGACACACTGGAAGTGAAGCTCATAAACCACAAATAAATTTGATAAAAAAACGAACAAAGAAGGAGGACAATAGACATGTCTAGATATTTGCAGCTCAAATATAGTCTGCTTAAGAAAGTAAGTTTTTCAGGTGGCAGGGCGTGGGAGTCGAGACTTGTATTTGGAGGAGAGAATGTATGTGGAGCGAATAAAGAAAGTTGTACATAAGGAACAAGAATATAGGGTGATTGAGGAGGTGAAGGAAGACCTTCAAGAAGGCTATGTCTTTTGCTGCTGCAGGAACATTTTGGAGATGTACCATGCTACTTTCCTCTTCTTCCTCACCTATCAACCATAGACTTGGAGTGTATGTGTCTGAAGGAGGGAATATATGAGAGATTTACTTTGGGACTTGAGATTATTGGTTGTAATCATGAAAGTATCCAGAGATATTTGAGAACAATCTATTTCACTTCATATATATCTGTTTTCCTATCAGTTTGATCAATACTTCTTTACAATCATTTTATTTCACTTCATATCTATCTATATGTTTCTTTATGATCTAGAAATCAACCAATGCAGGATCAGAGTAACAACAGCCTTTCCCTGTTAGCTATGGCAGCCTTCGAATGAGAATTCTTTATAGAACAGTCATTAGTGGACATGAACTAGGTTTCCACCAAGTAATTTTAAGTCCTCTTCCTTTCAATACCTTTTGTAATTGTCAAATGTCTCTTTTAATTTCTTTGATGCTAAGAAACATAAGAGGCACTTTCCCCCTCCCCCAACAGCCACCACATTTCCCATCTCAGCCATCAACAACAAATCGTTCTTGTAACAAGAACAATTGTGTGGTTGCTGTTTTCACAGCTAATTTTTCATGAGGGGAAAGTTAGGCTGGCAGGCCAGCAGAATATTTAAGCGACATTTCTGGATTGCTTCCCTTAAGCTTGACTGCATCACAATAAGTCCCATAACTATTCCTCACTATGGCTACAAAATGCAAGCTAGATTATCATTTATCCTTCTTGCTGAAGCTATTGCCCAAAAGGCAAAGAAAGAAAGAAAGAAAGAAAGAAAGAAAGAAAGAAAGAAAGAAAGAAAGAAAGAAAGAAAGAAAGAAAGAAAGAAAGATATGCCCTGATCACCAGTAATGCCCTAAACTGTAACAGCTCTCATAAAATGCCCTTTATTAGGGCTAAGCTGCTGTATAAGGCATACTGTTCAAAAATATAAATAACTGCTTTGGACACAGCCATTGTTTTTCCAGATCATTTTTTCTACAAAGCTTCTTATGATTGTTGTTGTTGTTAATTGCGAAGTCGTGTCCGACCCATCGTGACTCCATGGACAACGTTCCTCCAGGTCTTCCTGTCCTCTACCATCTTCTGGAGTCCATTTAAGTTCACGCCTACTGCTTCCGTGACTCCATCCAGCCACCTCATTCTCTGTCGTCCCCTTCTTCTATTGCCCTCGATCTTTCCCAGCATTAGGCCCTTCTCCAGTGAGTCCTTCCTTCTCATTAGGTGGCCAAAGTATTTGAGTTTCAACTTCAGGATCTGGCCTTCTAAAGAGCAGTTGGGGTTGATCTCTTCTAGGACTGACTGGTTTGAATGCCTTGCAGTCCAAGGGACTGGCAGGAGTCTTCTCCAGCACAATAGTTCAAAGGCCTCAATTCTTTGTCGCTCAGCCTTTCTTATGGTCCAACTTTCACATCCATACATTGCAATTCTTATGATTAGTTCCATTCATTTACTGATACTAACAGGAAATGAGTCAATTTGTCAACTACTTTTTCAATCACTGAACTATTTGTGTTTCATATTTATATTTCTTCACACATTATTCATATAATAGGTTTATATAACAAAGCCTGAAAATACCTCAAGGCTACTTTGATATTTATACAAATTCTGGAGGACATAACTGAAAGAAGCATGCTTATATGCAGTTAAATGCCAGAGTATTCATTGCTAATCATTATCAAATTCATTTAGGGGAATCAAGGCAAACTATTCTTAATTTCAATCAGAAAAAAAACCTGTCCTTGTAAAGAGTTCTTTCGGTAATACGTTTAGGGAATACAGAGGGTTTAATGCAGCCCTTCTTACAACAATGTAATGATACGTTAGATTCTCTGATGGTTAAATTTTTGCATTGATTTGGATTTGGTTTACCCCTCTTAGTAATAAAAAGGTCAAGTCAGCTGATCCCAGTTCAGTCTTCACTGTGGGACAAAAATTCAAGAAATCTTTCCCATAAACTTACCCACCTATAGGCCATAGAGGGCCAGGGTAAGAAAGCAGCTGTACTACATAATGGGACAAATAATTCCCCATAACTCAGGCAGGAAACTAATTCCACATAAGCAACGTCTAACAATAATATTCTTAGACTTTGCAGTGTATTCTATTGGGGGTAGGGAACTGATTGTGTTTATTTTTAATTACTTGGGAAAGAATGTGAAATTGTCAATACGTCTGCACTCTAATTTGATTGATTACACTGTAAAAATAAAGTCAGTTATAAAACTCGTTGCCTGCCTGCTTTTGAGAAGACAATGGGTAATTTAATCTTCCCTAACCTGCTTTTCATATTTAGCCTTTGGTTTCCAGGTCTATTAAGAACATTTATTGTTTCAAAATGTTAGTATGAATAAATAATGAGATATAAAAGAATACTGAGCATGTTATAATAACATTAACAAAAGTCAGTGGCATGATCTCATCTGGAAAATAGTAATCCATTTTTCACCTGTAATTCAGGGGCTTATTGTAGAGGTCATTGAAATATTTACCAACATTGATTAGAGGCATCTTAAATAGTACATTGAGGCATCTTAAATAGTACATTGTATATAAATCCTAGTTGGTGGGATAGGACTAACATTATGTTGATTTGCTCAGTCGTTCATAAATGAGAGATTCTTGCTTTCATAGAATAACATTAATATGTTTCTAATAAAACTGGATGAGCCATGGAGTCATTAGAGGCCCTCAGTAGCAAATCTTCCAGGGATTGTGATAATGGTGCATGTATTACTTTCAATATTGGCTGCAGACAAGCATGCCTGCTTGGGCTGCCACATGCAGCCTACAAGCCATATGTTGTGCAGCCTTGCATGATATGGAAGACTGCAATGTGGGAACAGGAAAAACACATGATTAAAAAAAATAGTAATTAAAATAAAAATATTTAAAAAATAATGAATATATTATGTGTTTATGGATACTATGGATCTGGACTTTCCTCTTTGTCCTCATTCTTCATTCATCTTAAAATTAACCAGCAGGTTTGGTTTTTTTTGTTCAACTTTTTTTACAATGTAAGTTTAAGTGCCCCATCCATTTGATTAGAGTACTTCAGTTTGTTGCAGGCTCATCCCAGCAGTTTACTTATACACACCACACACACACACTTCTGCTTTTGTTTCTTTTTTTAAAAAAAGTAAGTCCAATCAGCCAATGTGAAAGCTATTCCAAACAGAATGAAACAAATATTAGAGAATACCAAAGAAGCAAATGAAAAAAAGCAAAGAGGTTGTACAGTTGCCATTGTTGGGAAGAATAAAAAAAAAAAAGAATGAATTGCCTGGAATGATGTTTTTGTTCCAAATAATACCTATTTTGGCATTCAAGCAATGGCAGAAAGATACATTTAGGTTTGAATGGCAAAGGAAAAACCCTAAGGTTACATACTGTATATCAGTGGTGGCGAACCTATGGCACGGGTGCCAAAGGCGGCACTCAGAGCCCTCTCTGTGGGCACGCGCGCCGTCGCCCCAGTCCTAGGCCTTCAGCTGGGTTTTATAAAACCTTTTCGCTTTAGGCTTCCACCGCCGTGTACACAAAAAAAAGGTTCAATCAATTAGTCAATTTCAACTTCTCACAGGAAAAAAAAATCTTGCAAAGTTGGAATTGATTGATTGAACTTTTTAGTCCCACCCAGTCTGCTGTTACCACCGCAGCCACGCCCACCCAATGGGCCACACCCACCCAATGGGCCACACCCACCCAATGGGCCACACCCACCCAATGGGCCACACCCACCTGGCACCCGACAATGCATAAGTGGGTTTTGGGTTGCAGTTTGGGCACTCGGTCTCTAAAAGGTTCGCCATCACTGCTGTATATGGTCCTCCAAAACTAAAAACAAGAAACAAAAACAAGGAAGATTGAGGTTTCCTGATTGTATTGTGTAGCAAGTTGTTTGTTTTGGATGAAACAGTGGATGCTGTTTCAGAAATGAAAGAAATGAAAATAATTTTAGAATTAGATATATGATATATCTAATATGATTTCAAAAATCATATTAAAAGTGCCATATTAACAATATGGAAGAGTTATAAACTCAGACTCTGCTAGAAAAGGCTTTATTGGTCTCAGCACAAGAAACATTTTATAGGAAAGAAAGAAAGGGCTGGTAAAGAGACATGGTTAGCCTGTAGGATTTGTTAAGACAAGAGCATGGACAATATATTGAATTGAATAAATAATAATAACAACAAATTTATTGTTACTTTGTCACTAATCGGCATACATTAAAATGAGATTTTGTTGCATACAGCTCTCAAAGGGTCACCTCCGATATACACTAT
>NW_015387180.1:728367-783241 GCF_001527695.2 Protobothrops mucrosquamatus
TGAGTAGTGTTAGCTCCTTCACCACCCCACTGAAGGCACAGTATTTTTTTTTCATCATTCAGGGAAGCATCTAATGAACATGGAATACAGACATCATTTGCTTATGATGTTGCTCTCTAACTTGTCTAATGTTCGCGTAAAGACTGCACCTGTGCTTGAGATTAGAAGATGTTGTATGTTCTCCCTATGCACAGGAATGGTAACACATTTTAATGAAAAACTCCAGGCAGATGAGTTTGTTGAAAATGCCTGGGAAGCGGTTTGGCAGAATTCTGATTGAAAAGGTAAAAAAAAAAAAGTGTCAATGAGTAATATTTGTAGAGCAGCTTTATGTTAGGCAAGGATGTAAAGACCAGATTTACTCTTTAACTGATTTTTAAAGAATGCAGGAATCTGAAAAAATAGCATGTATTTCTTTATTGAGAGAAATTATATAATAAAGTGAATAGATTTGATTATGGATTGTTCTGCATGAATATGAAAATTGCTTGCTGAATCTGATAGGAGAGATATATGATGGGGAAAAGAATTTGTGTGCAAATAAATGGAATGCATAGTAAATGGTTCTGCACTGAGCAGTGGGTAAGACAAGCATATACAATGTCTCAGTTGTTTAATATATTTATGAATAAATCTATAAGGAATGATTGTAGTGAAGTTAGATGTGCAAGTGTAATTTGGGGATATCAATATATGTGTTGTACTATCCATCTGATGTATGTATGTGTGTCTCTCTGTGTGCATACAGTATATATATGTATACAGCATATATGTGTCTGTACAGTGTATGTATATGTATACACACATACATCAGATGCACAGTGTATGTGAACACACTCACACACACACATCATCAGCTGAAAATCGAAATGATTTTCAAGCTTATACTTATATTCTATCCATGCAACAAGTAGTATAGATCTGAAAATTAATGTATCAAGGACCAGAGTGGATATGCTTGATAGGGAAGTAGAATCTTTGTGTATAGTAGTGTGTTTCTTCACATTTTGGTATAGAGAAATGGTAGTTAGAAATCTTAGGAGAAATAGAGTGGAAATTGGGTATTCAAGAAGCCTGGGTGGAAAGAAAAGAGACAGAGCCACGAATGTTTGGATGCTTAGTGAAAGTCCATTCAGTAAAAAAGCTATGTTTTGAGTATAGAGGTGTATTCAGTAGAGGAAGAAAAAATTAGGGTGAAATTGTACAAAATATTATATGAAGGAAGACTGAATGACTAAAAGGAAAGTATAGACTAGAATGGTGATTGAATGGAGTTGGTGAAAAGTCTAAAAAACAAAAGGCAATGTATGAAGCAACATATGAAAGGGTGGTTTCTAAAAATAGCAACATATAGGCAGATGAAGTGAATGGCATTGGTGTAAACTAGTTTTAGCTTTTTTTAAAAAAAAAAAGCTTTAATTTCTTTGATTTACTATTTCTTACTCCCTTTCAGCACCCCAGAAGTACTTAATCCAAATTGAATGTGTTTATACAAATATATGTATCATTTATAATTGTAGTGATCCTAATCCTTGGTCCTGCAAGTAATTATAATCATTAAATTTTGTCATTTTTTCAGCTTGCTTTACATGCTCACTCCCTACATGTGCTTTTCATTACATTCTATACGCACTATCCTTTAAAGTTAACTTTGCACAGTATTTTGTTCCACACTGTCTCCTTTCTATCAGCATGTAATATAAGTGCCTTGGCACTCTTACACAGTTAGTAATCATATTTTACAGCATCATGATTCCCTTAAGAGCACCTAAATTTTATATCCTGAGCTCACACAGCATATCCTTCTTCATTTCACCAAATTTTCAGTTTGATATTGTGTCTCGCTGGCAGTAAAAAGATGTGTCCTGATCTTGAACTGATAGACACGAAGGCTGTTCACTGGAAAACACTGCAAATAAAATGGCGTGATTTTCCCGTTCTAAAATCTGTGCTCAGGAAAACTCTGCTTGCTTGCTTTTGGTTGTTACTCTATTTTGTTTTGCTTCATTATAATACATAATTCAGTTATGATTTTATTTTGGCAAACTCTGCTGAAGCAGTGGAAAGAAATAAACAATATCTAGTTTCATAGCTTCAATAGTTCACTAGTACCACACGGACACAACAGTCTGTTTTTATTCACAGTGGATTATCTTATTACAGCTATACTTCCTGCAGCATTTCAACGGATGCTAGTCATCCCCAATGTTTTTATGGTAGAAAGATGCTAATGCTGTTCCTTTTTTTACATTAAATACATTTTATTGTGTTGACTATAAATTAGTATATGACAAGATTAGTAAATCACATGACAATATAACACCAACACACACACATAAGTGTTAGGCATAAATGAGAGTGCAAGCATATATGCATATTATTGCAAATAGATTGTTTATTTTTTGGGGGGTGAAAATAAAGCAAGTGATTCATGCTCAGTGTTTTCTGTACAGAAAATACTGTCTTCTTAAGTATGTTTTACTCTATTTTAAAATGTCTTTTGTGGTAAAATACCCAAGCTTTGGCTATTTTTATATTTTTAAATTTATTTATATTACTGAAGGAATTACTATTAGATGTAGTTTTTTCCCCTTCCACCAGGATGCACGGTGTATGGGGAATGTAAATTTTTATTATATTTTTAGAGATTGTTATCCATTTTGTGAAAGTGGTCTGCATCAAGTCTGATTAGGTATAAAATAACAGTGATAGCAATCTTGGATGTGAAAAGTCTAACCTCTTATTTCTGCCTTCCTCCTTTAAAGGAGTGAACAATTGATAGGAAGGAAGGAAGGAAGGAAGGAAGGAAGGAAGGAAGGAAGGAAGGAAGGAAGGAAGGAAGGAAGGAAGGAAGGAAGGAAGGAAGGAAGGAAGGATATTACAGAAGTAATTCTGGAAAGCTGTATTAGCCTTATGTCATTCAGATGTTACACAAAATGTCAGATCCCAATTTCTTTATTTCTGGGTGTGTCATATCATTTTTTTTCAACTAATGCAGAAACATATATCAATGGATAAAGTTGATTACCATATTCTCCTGATCCTAATACTATCCATGTCTTACTATATACTTTATGTAGTAATGTTTAAGGATATATACTTTATGTAGTAATGTTTAAGGATGCTATATCCCATTCTACCATGTATAATGTTGCAGTCTTGTGTTCCTCATGAAGGTACTTGGGCAATGAGATTTGTGACATCAAAATACAAACTTGCCTATTTCTCTATATCTTAGCCACAGGGCTATTGTGACAACAATCAAGTTTAAAGTGTTTTTCACATCATTTTATAGACCATCACAAATAAATGATAATTTATGTGGAAACTTCAGATTAGATGTGTAAATCAATCAATCAATCAATCAATCAATCAATCAAAATAGAGCTGTAAGGGACCTTGGAGGTCTTCTAGTCCAACCCTGTGCTCAAGCAGGAGACATGTTATCTATTACTGCTTTAAGGTGGCAGTAAATTTACATTAACCTATCCAAATTCATCCTTCACACAAGAGTCTATTCCTTCTTAAGAGATATTAAACCCTGGATTGATGGGGCCCCAAAAGATTTGGTAGAGTACTAAATTCCATTACTTTTAAATAAGCTTTCAATATGAAGACTAGTAGTGTTAAGTGGTTTGATTTTTTCCACTATAGGTGGAAAATTGATTCCTTTGTTAGATTGAGAGAATGTAATTAAATAGCAGAGGATGCACCAGGAGATAATGAGGAATAAACAGCTACAGGAATATTTTCATATAAACTGATGAAAGTTTTAAAATAAAATGTGACTTTAACAGTGGGTATTTAATCAGAAGATTCTGTAAGTTTCACACAAGTGTAGAATTTGAACAAATATGTTTAGTAACAGAGTTGCTCATTTGGGAATCATTGACGGATATAATTTGAAGAATAGTCTGTTTCTACTTCTCTGTATATAAATTTACCTATTCCAATTTCCAAAGTGAGAAAAAAAAATAATCAGAGAATTTAACTTGTGTCTCAAGTTGCCTTGAAACAACAATGTTTATATGTTCCATTTTAACACTTAGTATATGAGGAAAAATATAAAATTATATGACACAAGTAAGGAACAATTGCGCAATATAATTTAGGATGGAAATCTAGGACTGGAATAATCATTACTTCCAATTTTTGAAAATTATACAGAATTAAACGTTTAAACAATTGTTGGTACCTAGGCCACAATAATGTTGCATGCTTTACAATAATATCACACAAAGAAATGGGGAAGAAATGATGAACTGAAGATGGCTCTGATAAAAGCAGAGCTGATGATTACAGAGGAATGAAGAGTTGGTGAACTCATAATTCCTCTCCTGACAAGGAGAGGATCTGGAATCATTCACAAGTGCTCCATAAAGTCTCTCTTTATAATGAAACTGCAAGACAATGGTGTCAAGTAGGTTTAGAACTTTAGAATATGAGGGAAAACCATCTTCACTTGAACCACAGTCAGTGCCACTGATAGGGCCCTGGGTTTTTTAATCAGTTTCAGAAATTTCTTGTTGTAAAATGGGAGAAAACTCAACAGCTACCTTGCTTAGCAACAGAAGTTTGGGCTCAATTGTAGTACTAAGTCAAAGATTGTCCGTATTTTAAAATTCCTTAGTGCAAAGCAGGGGAGTACTGATTGGGTGAATAACAAGTTTCTTTCCAGTCCAAAGGGCCTACACAAGCTGGCAACTTGGGGATTGAGGTAAAAAGAACTTGGAAGAGACTCCTAAGTTTAAGTTAAATGCTCACCAGTTCCTATTGTCAATACTTAAAAGTTCAAGCTATTACTTGATAGTTCAAGCTATTACTTGAGTGGATTCATTTCTTACATTTACTCTCACCCTGCCATCCAAGATCCCTTCTAACTCTATTATTCTGTTATCTGAACATTCATTTCTAACCCATCTGTGAATGGCTACCACCCCTTTAGCCCAATAGTCTAATCTTCCATAGATATTCCTCAGTATAGAGTCATTTCTGTTATAAATATTTTTTCTTCTGTCTCAAAACAAAACAATGGGCAGGTTGTAGAAAGTCAGAATTTAAAGATTCATAGTTTGAAAACTTTCCAAAAAGCCTAGCATGATATCTCCCCATGTAACATAGGTATAACATCATTCTGACAAATAAAGAGCTTTATTTAAAAAAAGAAAGATCTTTTTAGTAGATAATAGGAAGATTGATTTCTAGATTTCTCAAATAACACTTGATAATAAGGAACATCAGTTTTCCCCTTTGGGCTATCTTGTTGTGAGAAGAATCAGGCTTTTTTGCACAGGCCTAGTATTTGTTTCACAAGTGATAATCAGCCATCTGATTACATTATCTTCTTTTCATTTAGCTAAATAAATATCATTGCTAAGCAACTAGAGAAAGGACATAAGAATCCAGCCATTCCAGAACATTTATTTCCTGTTCATAAAATCAAGTTATTTTCTTCATTATTGATTCTCATTTAACAAATGAACAATTATATTTAAAAAGCACTAAAGAAGCTTATGACTCATGCCACTTTCAGGGTCCCACTTGGCTATGTGTTTGTGATTTTTTTAATGTGCATTTCAGCAACTTATCTCATAATCACAGGTGCTTGTTAATGATTTCAAAATTACAAAAGAAAAAAGTAACAATGAGTCATAGCTACTTTATTGTATGTTTGAAAGATATGAATGGAAAGCGGAAATTTAGGAATGATACACCACAGAGGACATGTACTGTATAGTAGATCTGCTGAAAAGGAACAGATGATTAAAAACTGAAACATTCACCATTTTTTTGTATCTTTATTACCATTTTCATTTTTAGTCTCTTTGACTTTCATCAGTTAATTCCTTCGGAGTTACAGCTCTCATTGAGATCAGAAATAAAGCCTCATTTGCTTCTGCTTTCTTTACAATGAAAGTAAGTTGACCTCTAGTAAAATAACATTGTCATATAATTAAGGATTCATTCTTAAATACTTCTGCAAGATGGAAGCTTTTTTTCCCCTCTTCAATTATTAATCTTGTTTTAGTTCAACAGCTCACAATAGCAAATATCTTCTTTAATTAGTAAATTAAAAGAGGTTTTCAAAATGCCTTATCTTTTTAGCTTTATTATCCCATCTGTGCATGTGTTGAAAAGAGCTAAGATATGTATAATGCTAATTAATTTTGTACCACACTAGAGCTGTTAAGCTAGGTATTCAAATCCTCCACCCAATTCAAATGCATCCTGAAGCTTAAAGTTATTATTGCTAATTAGTATTTTAATTTACTTTAATTTAATTAAGCTATATTTAATTCAGTTACATGAAGATACTCAAGCAGACTGTGAAAATACATATAATAATAATTGTCATGAATTTAGGAAAAATATTGTGTTACAAATGCTGTTTCATTACATATAGATTCACAGATGGATAATAAGTCCTGAGATTTACAACTACTTCTCTAGCAGCTACCTGTTCTCTAGCATGAATAAAAACAAATAATCAAAGTAATAATGAAGATTACATTTACATATAAAATATTATTTCTGGGCAAACCTAGGTGATACATAGAGCTTAAATCTTTTCAGTATTTATGGAGAAAACGGCAAGCTGTTTGTAATAACATACTTCAAAAAAATCAAAATAAAGATTTTGGTTGAATAACAATTGTGATGTTTGGAAGCATGCATATTAAGTTCTTTGGTGCAATTTCTTTTAAACAATACATCTGCATCTTCCATTCCTGTGATGCAAAGGTTATTCCAGTTTATGAAGAAGTGTTGATTGTCTTTATTCTTTTCCTTTTTTCTTAAGAGAAAAGTTTCTGGTGTTTAGTTGTTTTAACAAAATACATGGCTTGCCATCTATTAATTATACAGGAGTCAATGTGTCATGACAATTAGATTTTAAACGTCACTGCACTGGAAGCAAGACTGAACATACATAAATTGTGATTAAGCTAAGGTGGCTCAATTTAATGATGAGTCAAGAAACACACATTGCAAAAATGTCAATCAGGATATCAAACAGATTTGAAATCACTATTATTTTGGAATTTACTTTTTTGATTTCTGTAGTTGCTGGTATGAAGGAAAAATGCTGTTAAATCATCAGATTAGAAACAGCAGTCAGAATCTCACATATGGCAGACAAAAGAGAAATAGATCGACTTTCCTTATTTTTAAAGTTATGCAGAAAAAACTCCATCTCAAGTGATGATCGAAAGCTCATGACATTATATCTCTTTGGACGAGAAGCAACGGGTGGAAACTGATCAAGGAGAGAAGCAACTTAGAACTAAGGAGAAACTTCCTGATAGTTAGAACAATTAACCAATAGAACAACCTGCCTCCAGAAGCGGTGAATGCTCTAACACTGGAAGTTTTTAAGAAGAGACTGGACAGCCATTTGTCTGAAATGGTGTAGGGTTCCTGCCTGAGCAGGGGGTTGGACTCGATGACCTCCAAGGTCCCTTCCAACTTTATTATTATTATTATTATTATTATTATTATTATTATTATTATTATTATTATTATTATTATTATTATTATTATTATTANACTGGACAGCCATTTGTCTGAAATGGTGTAGGGTTGCTGCCTGAGCAGGGGGTTGGACTCGATGACCTCCAAGGTCCCTTCCAACTTTATTATTATTATTATTATTATTATTATTATTATTATTATTATTATTATTATTATTATTATTATTATTATTATTATTATTATTATTATTATTATTATTATTATTATTATTATTTTATTTACCAGGGTAGCTGGAATGTAACATGTTGACATAGGTACTTAGACTGTTTTATAGATAATAGAAAGTTGATTTTTATTGAATTCCAAATATGTAACGAGAGCCAATTTGGTGTGGTGGTTAAGGCTCAAGGCTAGAAAACAGCAGACTATGAGTTCTACTTCCACCTTAGGCACAAAGCCAGATGGGTGACCTTGGTCCAGTCACTCTCTCTCTCTCTCTCTCTCTCTCTCTCTCTCTCTCTCTCTCTCTCTCTCTCTCTCTCTCTCTCTCTCTCTCTCAGTCCTAGGAAGGAGGCAATGGCAAATCACTTCCAAAAATCTTGTCAAGAAAATTGTGGGGGACTTGTCTAGGTAGTTGCCAAGAAGAAACTTGAAGTGACTCAAAGGCACTCTGCAAAAATGTAATACATATATATTTTTTGGATTCTGCTGGTGGGATGAACAACCAAAAAATGTTTAGAAAGATATTTATAATATCAAAACACTGAAGAGTAGACAGTCCATTTATTTACTATTTATTTTGGCAGTATTATTAAGTACTTAAATGCTTTTTTAAAATCAAAATTAAGTGTGTATTTTTGCAATCTTATTTTTATGTTTACCAGCTACATTCTATTATTAGCTTTTTTTCATGGTAAGTATGCCAAATATTTTCTTGGGAGTTTGTATACCTTCCTATATTTTCATCCCTCTGAAATATTGAGCGTCCATTATGTACAACAGAGCTAATTGTTAAATAACCAATGGGATTAAAGAATAATTTTTTAAATTATTTATTTTGACAGAAACTCTATATTCTACTCATCAGAAAAAGAAGAAGAACCAGTAGTCTGAGGTAACAATTTATGATTTACTTGTTTCTGGCAAGCTCTATTGTTTTGGTAAGGCACTAAAAAGGAAACAAATTCATATGTATAGCAAAGATGGCATTTTTAGTTGGTATTTATTTCTTCAGCCTTATGATGCAATATATGCACTGAGAAAACATCAACTATGTATCTCAATGGAGTTCTCAAAGCCCACCTTCTTTCTGAATTCTTCCCTTAATTCTTAACTCTCAGCACATACTTTATGCACCTGTTTTCCAAGAAATTACTCAAATGTGAAGAATCTGTCTTCATATTTCTTACTTAACAAAAGAACATATGCATTTTATTCATCAGCAGCAAAGAAAACCCTTTGCACACATGAGCTGCATACTGCGATTTAAATGGCTTACCTACTGCACAGTGTTTCAGAACAATATTCCCCAGGTATTAAGCTGCTCATTTTGCTTCATCCAACCGAAGAAACTTTTCCACCCAAGGGTCCCCGAAGCAGCCTCTTGATAAGTCCACAGGAGCAACAATTAATAGCTTCACTGTGTGTTCAATACCATATCCGCCCACTCCAAGGATTCCAGTTTTTTTTTATTGCTGAACTTCCTTTTATTTCCCCCCCCTTAAATTTCTTTCTTTCTTTCTTTCTTTCTTTCTTTCTTTCTTTCTTTCTTTCTTTCTTTCTTTCTTTCTTTCTTTCTTTCTTTCTTTCTTTTTCTTCCTTTAGTTCCCTTCCCACCATACCCCACCCCACCCCATCCCAACCCATTCCTGGATAACACTGCTCTTTCACCTCCGTTGTTTTGTTTTCTTTTCTCCTCATTGCTTTGGTGGTCCTAGTTTAAAAAAACTATATTAGGAAGACCTCCCACCGCTGCCTCAAGACTGAATTGTTATGGTAATTTTAAACTAGAAAACTTGTTGACAAACATTTTGATATGAATTAGTGCTCGTAAAGGCTGTCTTGAAATTCTGGAGATTGCCCAACTCATACTACCTTCTTCTGGGGATAGGCCATCCTGACTCATTCCCAGTATCAATCCAAGATTTATGAATATTGGTTTAATTTATGCTACGAAGGGTTTTCTGGTAGCATGAAATGAATCATGTCAGAAATGCCATTCTTTCCTCTTTAAATCAGTGTAGGCCAGCTACTGCAATGCAGTGGATTTTTTTTTATTCCCCCCAGTGCAGATACCTCTTTACAATTTCTCTAAACTCTCTGCATAGGCAGGCTTAATCTGATACTTCAGATCTGCCTTCCCCTCACAAACAGGATTCCTGATGTCTTAAGAAACTTAAAACAGTCTTGCCATTTTGTGTGAAGAGGAAAAGAGAACATTACTATCCCAAATAATCATCTTGATGCTATCCCACTATTTTCCTGACAGAGAACCTGCTGTCTGCCGAGATTTACTCCGAATCTGGCATGTCCTGTTGTAAGCACATCATACAAATAAATTTAGAATTATTTATCTTTTGACCCTAGTTCAAACCACTTCCACAGCCTCCCAGAATTCCCAAAATGAAATAATGCTCACTGACAATCTGACTACAATTAATTCTCTCCCTGGCTATCCTCTTTCTCTCTGATAGGTTTCCATGCTTGCAACAACTGAGTCAATTAAAACATATTTATAAGTGTTTAAAATAAAAATACAAATCAATGTCAGCATCATCATCACCACCATAACCATCATTATCATCTCCTTTTACAGAAGAAGTAGCCTTTTGTGAACTAAAATTAGTAAGATTGGTGAAGCAATCCTTGAATGTCCTTTTAGGTACATAAGTGAATGCTAATTTGATTGACTGAAATATAAGTTGACAAGATGTGTACATTTTTTCAATAAATATGCATAGATTCCAGCATTTTTAAAATATTTATTCTGTTTTAAATAGGAATAATCCACAGGATATCTGAGACTTATTGATTAATTTAATGAAACTCATGGAAATAACACATGAAAAGAACACTCCTTTGTCTATCGCCAGCTGTTCCTTATCAGTTAGCTGAACAGCATGAGATTAACCTATATGATTCTAAATGTAAATTTCCCTTTGAGGTGCTTTTAAATTTAGGAAAAAGGTTAAGAGCACCCCAGTAGATGATTGTCATCAGACTGAAGAAATGCATAAAGAATGCATACTGTTCTGCTAAAGGATGAACATTTAGAAAAGCCAATTTGGAGATTAAACATATAATTTCAAGAAAGTTCAGAACATTGTTAAAATATTTCTCAACACTTGTTGAAGAGAATATAATATACATTGTCTGGGAAATATGCATATAAATGGCAGATCAGTGAAGCATAATAAATATGCACAATTGTCAGGTGATTTGTTTTACACAATAATTCATATTTTCTTTGGCAAGCATGCTCACACATGTACTCACACAAGTACCCTCACACAGAATGATTAACTCATCATTCAGTAGGTAATTTTCTAACATGTGATAAGCCATATCATATAGGGAATATGATTAATTTTTATGATATAGGATTAACTTCCAGTTTCTGAATTAAGGTTGGTTCAGTAACTGTGTAGTTTCTCTGACCATATTGATGGATTCAGTCTTATGTGCTACACAATAAAGTTTTTGAGGGTATAGAAATATGAAGAAAATTCTAATTTTAAACTCTCGAAAGCACGCATCCTGTGAGGTAGTTCGCAAAGGGCAGACTTTCTCAAATGCTGACAGATGTTCAACAAAAATTAAATTTTGTATATAAATTAAGCAATTAAAATGGGATCCGAAAACTGATTACATTTAATATTATCTCAGTGTGGTATTTACAAATCCATTACACCATGCATTCTTAGCCTTGCATGCTATTAATACCACTTCATTGTATTTTTAACAAACTGGGTATCATTTTTATACAGTATGACAAACACAATATTCACAAGGTTGGAAAAGAAGCTTCACCAATGAAATCAAATGAAAATTTAAGCAAAATAATTAAGCAATGTTAAAAATATTTTGATTGAAGTTATTTTTTTCTGAATCAAAGACAGCACGTGAATTACTATTTTGAATTAAGAGAAATAATATTAAAGTTATAAAATTTATAAAAAAAAAAGACTTGAGGTACCTGCTTTCACATTTCATAGTTCTTCTTCTCTCCTCTCCTCTCCTCTTCTTTCTTCCAGCAATACAAATCTTACAGTTAAATGAATGCTATAGGTTAACAAGAAATGTCAGTTGAATATGTTAGGTATACAGTTGCTCTAGTATTTCAAAATTCAAGTTGCCAGTTATTTTTCAATTTCCAGAGCGTATCTGTAAATGCTCTACACTGATTTTATTTGACCTTTAATCTAGTAAACAGGATTAAATAGGAAGAGTAAATAGAAAAATTGTCAACCATTTAATATTCACCCATATCCTTTTTGAAGTTCATGCTGTTCTTCTCCCATAAAAGTGAAACAAACCAATCTGATATAATTGTCACTTCTAAAATTGGATCTCTCATGATATATAAGATAAAAGTCTTAAAACACATTATATTAACAAGGAGAGACATGCCATTTAATTTTAAATATTTAATTAGATGCAAAATTCTATAATGTATTAATGACTTTATAATTTAATGCACTTTTCTCCCCTATACCTCATGTCCACTATATTTTGTTCCTACATTGTTGCCTTATCAACCAAGTTAATAAAAACCATATATTAGTTGTAAAGTGGCTGCTGATTGGAGACAGAAATTCAAAAAGAGAGTCATATCTTTTTTTCAAAATATTTCACTTAATTATTGTTCTATTATTTCAATGCAGAGTGGCAACTACTAATGAATGAGTATAGAATAGTTTCAGTAAAAATATTAGTTTTAATTTGGATCATACTGTATTGGCCCTCGTTAATAATCCCTGGTTAATACAAAAAGATTAGGAAAAACAGATCAGGCCAGACAAATCTTATTGCATTCTTTGACCAAGTGACAAAATTAGTGGATCAGAGGAATGCTGTGGATATACTTTACTTGGACTTCAGTAAGGCATTTGATAAAGTAGATCACAACCTACTACTCAATAAGATATAAAAATGTGGGTTAGACACCATCACCACCAGATGGATTCGTAGCTAGCTGACCATGTGGTCCTCAATGGAACTGCATCTACATGGAGGGAAGTGTGTAGTGGGGTGCCCCAGGGCTCTGTTCTGGGCTCAGTGCTCTTCAACATCTTCATCAATGATTTGGACAAGGGGATAGATGGGGAACTCATCAAATTTGCAGACGACACCAAGCTGGCAGGAATAGCCAACACTCCAGAAGACAGGCTTAGGATACAGGAGGATCTGGACAGACTTGAACACTGGGCGCTATCTAACAAAATGAAATTCAATGGTGAAAAAAGTAAGGTTCTACATTTAGGCAAGAAAAAACAAATGTACAGGTATAGTATTGGGGGTACCTTGCTCAATAGTAGTAACTGTGAGAGGGATCTCGGAGATGATTAGGGGACTGGAGTCTAAAACATATAAGGAATGGTTGCTGGAATTGGGTATCTCTTGTTTAACGAAGAGAAGGACGAAGGGGGACATGATAGCAGTGTTCCAATATCTCAGGGGCTGCCACAAAGCGCCTGAAGGCAGGACAAGAAGCAACGGATGGAAACTAATCAAGGAGAGAAGCAACCTAAAATTAAGGAGAAACTTCCTGACAGTTAGAACAATTAACCAGTGGAACAACCTGCTTCCAGAAGCGGTGAATGCTCCAACACTGGAAGTTTTTAAGAAGAGACTGGACAGCCATTTATCCAAAATGGTATAGGTTCCTGCCTGAGCAGGGGGTTGGACTAGATGACCTCCAAGGTCCCTTCCAACTTTATTATTATTATTATTATTATTATTATTATTATTATTATTATTATTATTATTATTATTATTATTATTATTATTATTATTATTATTTGAAGAACTGCCAATATTCTTTGCAGATACTATAAAAAATTGTAACAAATACAATTAATTGACTCTACACATAAGAAAATGTTATATTTCAAAAGTTTCTGATAATGATTCAATCAACATTTAGATTTTTATTGTTCTTAATTATTATAGTTTTGTATGCATTTTACATTTATGCATACATCAAAACAAATACATATTGTTCTGAGTTTTACATCTATATACTAATAAATCACTTGTATCTGTAATCTTTAACTGGTGAAGTGGTTACCTTAAGGCAATTTTTTTTCCAAACAAGTTTATCTCAACTGTGTTAACTTTCAGAATGTAACTAAAATCTGAAACTCATAAATTCCATGGAATTGAAAATTGTCAAATTTTAAAAAGCATTTTATGACATATATAATATCATATAGTATTTTTATGACATAATACAACATGTCATAAAACCAGTACTTGTACTGATGTTTGTACTATACAGTTCATCATGGGCTATTTTAAGGCAGACACATCTCTGAATGTGAATCTTGCTGTCTTCAAAGGAGTGACTCTTGTTTTTCAGATGCAGATGGACTGAATCCTGTATTGATGAGTTTGTTCTCATATGTTGTGCCATAAATTTGTGAAGTGGTTGTTTTGTTTCCCCAAAGTTATGTATATTGCAGAATGCGTATCTCACTGCATTGCACTGCATAGACAATATTGCTGGACAGAGAGGACAACTGATTCAGAAGAGGAGTCGAAGAGGTTATCTATATTAAAATTGAACTGTTCTCCCTCAGCAGAGCTGGAGGGATATGACACCATATAGGTCCTGTTTATAACACAATCCTTTCAGCAGTCCCAAGAAGGTTCTACATTTGTACTCTGATTCAGGTGACTCTGAGGATATGGCTAACAGATACAAATAAACCTCAATGATTCTCAGAATGCTAACAATCAAATCACTGCAAATCTTTCCAGACACAAATCACATGGAGAATTTAAATTGGGGAATCCTTTCCAAAGAGATGACAGCCGATTACATAGAAAAAATAAACTCTGGAGTATTTAAAATTAAAAAGAGATGAAGATACCATCAAGTCAAACTCAATTCCTTGTGCATATATAGTCACATTCAAGAGTGTTTCTCTGAGTCTATGTGTATGTGTGTGCTTTGGCAGCAAAATGGGAGTGGATTGTGAATGCCTGCAATGCATATGTATATGCGTATGTCAGTTTCTGTTTGTGTGTGTGAGCATGTATAATCTACAACCCTAAAATTAAGAATTAAACCATGCCTAACCCTGATCAGCTTCCAGGTTGACTAGTTGTTGATTTCAGCTGTAAATCTTCTAAAACCATGATAGTGTAATTTTGCAATTACTTTTCAAAACTTTTTAAGTAAATAAGTTAGCTAAATGTTTAGGAAAGTTATTTAGAGTTTAAAAATTACCATACTAATATAGCTTTCTTATTTATTTGTCTGTTATCCAGTAAAAGCTTTATATAACAAGAATAACTATTAAATAAGTCTATAATGCATTTTGATGGAATATCAAATCATTTGTGTTACAGTAATATCAGTAACTTCTTTTTATGCCATTAAAATAATTCTGTTTATTATACAGAATATATGTATATATAATTCTTTGTTTGTTAGTGAGCTTTATTTACTCAGTAAGCTCCAATATAATTTCTCTTGTGGCCATTTTTATGTGTGTCACAAATTTTGATTTCATACAGCTTTGCTAATTATTCACTGCCTAATTGTTTAAAGATTTGCTTACCCAATCCCTTCATGGCTCATTAGACATACACAACAGACTTGTATCAGCAACATTCATTTGCTGCTTCTATTTTATATTTATTAAATTGTAAAACATTGTTTTTTTAAAAAAGACTCCACCACTTCATCACCATATATAAAATAATTAAACACTTCAAAAATTAAAAGAACACTAATTAGTGCTTTGCATTGCTTTAGTGAGGAACACAAGATAGAGGCAGCAGGAAAATAAAAAGAAAAGGACGCAGTCAATATGAACTGCAGTGAACAGAACAGACCACTTCATCATTATATATAAAATAATTAAACCCTTCAAAAATTAAAAGTACACTAATTAATGTTACACAGTGCTTTAGTGAGGAACACAAGACAGAGGCAGCATAAAATAAAAAGGAAGGCAGTCAAGGTGAACCACAATGAAAAGAACAGTTTTAATTTAAAAGACCTTACTCAACCTGGTTCCCTTCGGATATGCTGTGTATATTCCCAGAATTTCCTGTCAGTAAATATATTGGCTGGAAATGAGAGAGTTTAAATCACAAAATGCTGTGGAAATCAAATTTGGGGAAACTTTTATGACAATATTCCAATATCAACTTTGAAAAAGACTCTTGATATGGTATTTCTGGGAGGTACATGGGAAAAGAGAAGGAGATTGTTCATAGTAAAATGTTGTTGTAAGCTTAAACTCCCCGATTGGGTCTCATGCAGTGAATGATAAATAAAAAAAAGGACTGAGCATATTGGAAGGCTGGGGAGACAAAAGTGTTATATGGTTTATTTTAAAAGATGAATCAGATTAGCATGCTCCATTATAACACAACTATCCTGTGAGTCACATAGCTCTTGAAAGATGATATGGATTGTTACTTACAAACATTTTAGTCAGATCTTTATGTATATTAATTTACACAATGTTTATTTCATCCTACTTCACAGACCACTGGGCAGCTCAAATAAGCATTCTGAATATCCAAAAGACTTTCAGTTTAAAAACAACAGATGTCATTTAAAATATATAAACACATTAAGTACCAATATAAGAGAATATTTGTAGCTCAGGGTTGAACTGTGGAGTTCTTGCTCAGAGAGTACTAAGCTCAAAGAATGCCAAGGACTCCACAAGCACATTAAAATCACTTCAAACATTAAAATAGTCCAATGCAATAAGTATCTCATAAAGTCCCACAAAAGCCTCACCCAAATAACTAATTCTTGTCATTTTTTTTCAGTCTAGCAGGATGACCATTACCTGGATCTCATAAAAATGTATTCCAAAGATACAGGGCAGTTATAGAAAAGAACTGCTTCCAAATCTCTAACCCTCTAATTTCCTAAGAAAGGGGAACCAAAGAATAGTCACACAGGAGAGTGAGAAATGGTCCCAAGCTAATATGGACCCATAAAAGGCAGAAAACATATTAATTTCTATACCCATTTTTAAAAGATACGTGCAGGATGACTGGATAGCTTATCACTAAAACCTGATACAGATTGTCATTGCATAGGGCTCACTTATTTAAACTACCACTTATCTCCCTTAGAGTATGCCCAACTGATTTGAGCTGGCAAGGTTGATGTGCTCTCTGTTTTTCAATTAAGTGATGTCCTCTTTCAGGAATCAGGAAGTGGACCTTCTCTACCCCAGCACCTTCCTTCTGAAATGAGAGTCCCCTTAAAATTTGGATGGACTCCACCACAGTAATGTTTGTGAGTGTCATAAAGTTCTGGCTATTCATCTAGATTTTGGACTAGGGTGGCTGGAATCCCATTCACTGGAAGCCAGATGTTAGTGAGATGTTTTGAAGATTCTACTTATTCTTCTTTCTTTTTATCTTATTTTACTTTGGGTTCATTGTTTCCTATTATGTAGTTTTTAATATCATGTGCTATATTGTGATCCATCAAGAATCATTTGATTATCATCACTTGTTCATCAGTTTGAACAAATAAAAGAAATAAAATATTTCAATTACAACATTTTGTTCACTTCAACCTATTTCTTGAGGGCCATGCTATACTATTATAAATGAAAACTGCAATATTCATAATCACTTGTCTATGAGGGCCTATACTAAATTGTCCTCTTTTATCAAAAATTTTCTATACAACATGTTATATTATTTTTTTTGTTTCATTTTAATTTTTTCAACAATGACCCATCAAACCTCAAGCTCAAACTCTACAAGGAACTTTTCTTGCCAACAAATCTAATTATGTGGACAACATGTTTTTTTTTATTTGTTCATTTTTAATTTCCTCTACAACTACACCTGTGACAGTCTGGAATTACAGAGGTTGAAGTAACTATACAGTGAATTTAATAATACAGTGTATTTTACATTGGTAGAGAATATATCCAATATAACTTCTTCCTCCTATTTTCCTGTTCCTCCTGTTTCCCCACAACAACAATCCTATGAGGTGGTTGGGCAGAGAGCTAGTGACTGGCTCAAAGTCACCCAGCTGGCTTTCATGGCTAAGGCAGGACTTGAACTCATGGTCTCCCACTTTCTAGCTTTGGTAATTTAACCACTAGACAAAATCCAACTAAAAAGGTTACACCTTGTGCCTAATAAGATTATTTATTTTCATAATATGTGTGTGTGTGTATGTGTGTGTGAGTGGATGTGGATTAGTACCACTTTATAAAATCCTTAATAAGACAACACCTGGAATACTGCATCCAGTTTTGGTCACCACATTACAAAAAAAGATGTTAAGACTTTGGAAAAAGTGAAAAGAAGAGCAACTAAGATGATTTAGGCCCTGGAGACAAAAACATATGAAGAACGGTTGGAAGAATTGGCTATGGTCAGTCTAGAGAAAAGAAAGACTAGAGGTGACATGATAGCAGTATTCCAGTATTTGAGAGGCTTCCACTAGAAAACAATGGATGGAAACTAATCAAGGAGACAAGCAACCTGGAATTAAGGAGAAACTTCCTAACAGTGAGGACAATTAACCATCAAACAACTTGCCTTCAGAAGTTGTAAGTCTTTCATCATCAGAGGTTTTTAAGAAAAGACTGGACAGCCACCTATTTAAAATGGTATAGGTCTCCTGCTTGAGCAGGGGTTGGACTAGAAGACCTTCAAGGTACCTTCCAGATCTATTCTGGTTGATTGATACTTAAGTATCAATGTGAACTAAAGAAATAGTAACCATAAGGGCGTAATGAATAATTATAATGTAATATAATTTTTTATTCATATGGTATAAAAATGTATATCTTTATACAGTATATTTATAGTGATGGAAAAATGCCTTGCATGACATTTCAATGCCAAGCAGATAAATTTTTATGCATTGTTTTTAACCACCTGTTCTTACTCAGTTTAATGAAAGAGAATTTGCACTTATTTAGTCATAAAGTAGAGAAGCAATTGTAAAATAATTTCTCCAATGATCTGCAGACTTCCTGAATTCCTAAAAAATTGTATTGGTGTGCTTTTTCAGTACCAGTATTACAGTCACCATCAAGTGAAGGATCCTGGCTTTAAAAAAAAAATATCTCCTCCTTGTGGAAAGCCCTGAGGAAATTACTAACCAATTTCTCTGCCCCAAATTGGGTGGAAAACTCTGAACAGGCATTTGTACTCAGTTTTGCTCTGAAGCTTGACACATTTCCAAAGAACTAAAAGAAAATTAGTTTACAATATGTTGCACATTAAGCCTATACCATAAACTAGAACATCAAAAAAACTTCTATTGGATAAGTCTATAGGCCTATTAAACATTATATAGTTTGTTAGAAAGTGGCAGTGAAGAAAACTCACAAACCTGGCTGCAGGCTGAGAGCAATTCTGCACTGTTACTTTCCAGCAAACATTTGCCTGAAATGGTATAGGGCAGACATGTCAAACTCGCGACATCATGTGACATCGCGCAATGTATCAGGACGGTTTTGCCATTGCTGGCAATGGGGTGGGCGCAGCTTCCAGATGACGCATCCGGCCCGCGGGTCGGCAGTTTGACACCCCTGGTATAGGGTTTCTTGCCTGAGCAGGAGGTTGGACTAGAAGACCTCCAAGGTCCCTTCCAACTTTACCATCATCATCATCATCATCATCATCATCATCATCATCATCATCATCATCATCATCATCAGTAAGGCATGTTGACTATGATTTTACAGATAAGTAAACTGCCATTAATAATAACAGCCTTTGACAATCTGTCCTGTTGGAAACCTGTGAGATCCTTTATAACACTGCTGGCAGCAAATTCCACAGTTTAACTACTGGCTGCATGGGAAAAAAAAACATTTCCTTCTACTCATCCTAAATTTAATTTAATTTCAAAGAATGAATTCATATTCTAATATTATAAAGGAAGTTCATGTCTCCCCTTATCTTCTTCTCACTCCAAATTCAAGACTTTCAACTTTTGGGCCTTGCCTTGATGCTTGTAAATCTTGCAAATCTTACATCTCTATTTGTATTCTTATTTAGATGTGAGACCTGAACACTGCCCACTATATCTATTGCATTCTTATAATAGATCTATATAGGGGTATTATTATATTGACAGTTTTATTGTCAAGTCCCTTTTTAATAATTCATGGCACTGAATATTTCTTTTTATAGCTGTTGCCCTTGTTGTTCATACTTTAATTGAACTGTCCATTTTTATGCAAAGTTCAAAATCTATTAATTTATCAAAGGAATTTGAAAGTTTTGTCCATGTATCATTTAACATTTCTTTATGTGAAGTGCATTCACAATTTTGAAGCCCATTCACATAGAGAGTTCCTTAAAAGTATCTTTTAAAGCCTTTTTAACATTACTCATTTAAATATATTTGCATCATTAACAAACGTGGCTGCCTCACTGATGAGCCCTAATTCCAGACAATGTTTACAAGTATTACTTTAATATCTTCAACAGATTAACAAATATTGCAACCAACTTTCATGAGTCAGTGTAGGGTCAGCTAAATTATTTGGGCACTCTGGGCAAGGAAAACATCAAATGCCTTAGAAATTTTATTATCCCCATTGCTAAAGTCTTCAATTAGTTTGACTGTCATCACTTTTCTTTATCTTTTTAACTTATACATTGTTTTTGTTTTATATGAATACATTTTTGCTCACCACCTGATCTGCTCTACCCAACCAGAACACTTTGAGTGATGCAGCAGCTGTTGCATTCAGATGATAGACATTGTTACTACTTTTTAATCAGCGAAAGGGGAATATTGTTAAAGGAAGAAAAAAAATGCTTTCCTCTCTGAGAAATATAAGAGTGCTTTGTAAAACTGAAACTTTTATAAAACTGAAAAGGCCTAGGTCTTCTGAGCTAATGATTTAAAGGAGCAGAAAAATGCAAATGTATTTGTTGAACAGCAGCAGCATGCTAAAAGAAAGGAGAGGTGATACATTGGAACATGACAAACATTGAATGATAATATCCTAGACATGAAATAAAACTGAATAAGACTGTAATATGCCTGAAAAAAATCAAAGAGGTATTATACAGTAAATGAATGTTTGAAATCTTATGTAAGACCTCAAATGATTCAGAGACACTGAATGCAAGATTTTCTCATAAAAATTCAATAATAACAAAAATAAAACCTCCTGAGCAAGAGAAGATATCTCCTAATAGAAGGACTTTGAATTCAATTTGTTATCTTCAGACCCTGGTGCTTGGAGGGGTAGCTCAACATCCAAACTGTCTGCTTTGAGCAAGTAGCACAGTCTAAATCAACAACTCAAGTGCTAAATCAAAACTGGCAGAAAAGGTACTGCATTGTTGATACCTCTTCCGAAATACCTGTGCTGCCACTTTTGATTTACTGCTAGCATAAGTGGTGTGGGAGCCAACATCTGGATGCCACCTTAGTGTCAGAACAACCAGAATCTGTTCAGATATCCAACAGACTAAACACCGTGTCAGACAACTAAACACAGTATGAATGACAAGCAATATAATCTCATACTCATGTGGTTATTTTGCTATGAGCTCCCTGTCAACGTTTTGTCTATTTTCATTCCTGTGAGCTAATCCCTTTCAAAGTAATTGCTCAATTCTCAATGAAGGAGAACATGCCAGCGATGGAGCTCAACAAAAAATGCTGGGATTAAAAGAGAAAAAGAAAGAAAAACTATGAAGTTGGAACTAGGTTCTGTCTTGGTTTTTGCAGGAAAGGACTATCACTGTCTACATTTATTGAAAGAAACCATTCTTATCTAAAGGAATTCTGGCATGCCAACGTATTAACATGTTAGAATGAACATTCTAGAAGTAAAATAAGCACAACTACTTGAAAGGAGATCTTGGAAAAATTTAGTGAAACTGATTTCTAAAGGTGTTTTTTTTTTTCCCAATTGCTGATTAACTACAACCCTGGAAGAAAAGGCAAGGGACATGTCGAACAATAAAATTAAAAATATACCATCAATCATGTCTATATAGTATTCATATGTAAAATTGGTATTTGTAAGTGCTCTCTCTCTCTCTCTCTCTCTCTCTCTCTCTCTCTCTCTCTCTCTCTCTCTCTCTCTCTCTCTCTCTCTCACACACACACACACACACACACACAAACATTCTATAAAGTTTACATAGACAGTGGCTATAAATATATAAAATATACATTGAAGTATGTTATACTATATATGTTATAGAGCTGTGAAAAAAGAAAGCCCACTTTTTATGACTTTTCTCTTTCTGTCTCTCTAACAGAAAACCAGAAGTAGCTGTAGCAGGAGAAAATTCCTCTTCTAATCAAAAACATAAGTTATAAAAACAGCAAAACTATTATCAGATGTGCATTACAAGACTATTTTGGAAATGTGTTTCCGAAAGCATGCAGCCTGCTCATTTTCAAGAAATCCTTGAACAGTAAAAGCATCAGAGTGCATGCATTTATATAAGAGTTCCTGCATTTCACAGTATAATTTGGCCACCTAATTATATTCAGTATGTCGTTCAGCAAGTAGGGAAGGCATCTTTTGAAACAGAACCAGCTCACACTGAACACCTTCTGCTTTTTTTCTGTAATAATCTTCAACTATTGGTGTTTGAAATCATTTCTTCAGGTATCTGTCTTTCTGTGAGTGCCTATCAAAGGCGTTGACACAGTATCACCCGGTAATCCTGAGGCTTATCATCAAATTCCACACAAAACTCATTTCAGTGATGTGGCAACAGTTTGAAGGTCATAATAATCTCTGAAGGTCAATTTCCTGATGCATGGTTCAGAGCTTTTGCTACACGCAGGGTGAACTTGGCGTTTTGCTGCAGCCTACTTCAATCAGGAGCTAACTTGTGAATAATCAAGAAGTACTTCACAAATACTTCTAAGCTCCACTTTCCTAATGCAAAGGTGTGATAGGGTGCAGCCAACCATGGTAATTCAACTTGGAACAAGTTATTATCAGATATAAAACACGATGGGAGGCTGAAAGGTGCTGAGCTCTTTAAAGACTTCAAATGCTTTCACCAATAGAATATATACTTTTCTGTTTGTCCCTTTTTCCAGAAATGTTTTTCAGCAGCATGGCTGAATAGCCAGTTCAAAATCTTATAAACAAATTAGGAAAAGCAACCCCTAGCAAAGCTATCCTATTGTTTGATATCATTAGCACTGCAGCTGGATAGCATAAAGAGAGGTTCAAGGAGCACATGTACTGTTTTTATTACCTGCACACATATCACCTAGATACACACATGTGCCTTTCTTGCTACCTCTGCTATGTTCCAGGTTCTAAAATAAGTATATGAAGCAGAAAATTGCACAATTGCCACCTGATGTGTGGTGGTTAAAAAAAAACAACAGTTGTACAAGTATTGGTCTTACTGGTTTTTAGCTTAAACTTTCTTATCCACAAATTATTAGATAAATTATATACATTTTTCCATGTTCTTATAAATAGTTTTATTTTGCATTTATGAAAGTGTTCACTTAATGCTAAGGATTTTAACCACTTTTTGCAATTGGTCTAAATTTTACTATAATTTCTAGCATGTAACATTTGTTCATTTCTTATTTTCATACCCTCTGTTTCTGCCCTAGTATTTGTAATCTCATATCTGAAGTTTTACTCATCTGAACTAATTTAATAGTAATATATTTTCAGACAATTGGACAAAGCCACTGATTTTTTTTGAAGTCCATGCTTTTAAAAATGTAATTGCTTTAAAATAGCTTGGGGAATGCAATTTTACATCTGCTATTTAAAGAAACAGCTCATAATAAACAATTTTCCTAAGCCATCAAATAAAATATTCTCTTTTTTATTATAAGAAATAATTATAAATATGACATTATCACAGTAGCTATCAATATTTTTATCAATTCAGGATAAGCAAGAAGGGAAAGCAAAAGAAAATAAAAGCTCAGCACATGTATTTTTGACTAATTTCAGATTTCTTTGAGTAACACTATAATTCTGAAAATAATTATCCAAGAAATGAAATAATAACATTAACATAACATTAACAATTCAATGGATAAGATACGGAATTAAGTATCAAATTTAAGACTGCAAGATTTAGTGGGTGCTTTAAAAGATATCCTGGAGTTTATTATGATCAAGTCAAATATTTTTAAGTGTACTTCGATTTGCATTTTTGCCTTTTCTCACTCCTCAGCAGTAAAAGATTGCACAGTAATTCATGTTGAAGATTGGCTTTCAAAAATGTAGCTTTCTCACTGAACACTTCAACAATTTTAAAAAGGTTGTTCTAAGTAATTTATCTTAAAACATGTCAAAATTCTTTAAAGTGAAGACTTCTTTATTAATAGTCATTTTCAATTTGAAATTAACTTTGATATGTTGCCCTTCCTGTCACTGGTTTCTGACTTGGAATGAATACCAGAGGTCCATAAATCATAAATTCAGAGCAAAAGCTTGTTATCCATTACAGATATATTTGTTAAAGAAAAACAGATTTCATTTTAACTCATGTGTGTGTGTGTGTGTGTGTGTGTGTACACACACACACACACACACACACACACACAATTGCTGTCATAAACAAAAGCCAAACTCAACAACTGTTCTATATCATGTCTGCCTTATTTTGAAAAAGAGATTAAAACAGAATATATCTCTTGGATAGTTTAGATTAGTTGCAAAACTTTTTACGATAACATTTGAAAAGAAAACAGCCTCTGCTTTGCATATTACTCTTTCCAAACAAACTCTGATGGATATAATATATTTTAGGTAATCAGAGAAACATTAATCTTAATGAAACATAATTTTATTATTTAGTTTATGTCTAGGCCATTCAAATCCTACAAGTCATAATTAATGTAACTCTTACATTGCTTTGCCTTCTGGTGTAACACTTGATAAAGGCATTGACATGGCAGTGTCTACTCTACACAAAAAACTGTTAGTACAGTATAATATGGTATGATGACCATCCATTCATATGAGGATCTCCCGTCTATCCCAATACCTGACTCCTCATATTCAAGAAACTTCTCGTGGCATTTAGCTCAAACCTGTTTGCCATTTTAACCCATTGGTTCTTCTCCTGCTTTGGGTGCTGCTTAATCAAAAACATTTTTTTTATGTTTTGTCGTGGTCAATTTTTTAACCACTTAGTAAATATTTTAATAAGCTACTTAGAAACATTTTAAATAAGCAAACAAATATATACATTCTATGCATCATGAAAATGCTGTCTTGTACTTTTTCTTTATAAGACTTCAAAACAGCATCAGAATTAAAATACCACTCTCCCATCAATAAACTCTGAACGAGTGTCTGAATTTTAATTCTGGACCTCTGTCCCTATACTGAACTATATTTGCTAAAGGTTAATTGGTATCCTTTCACTGAAATCAGCATTTTGTGTCTTTGGGACACAAAATCTCCAGTTCATTTAGAACTGCACAATTTTTTTTTCATTGCCTTAAGTTCATAAATGCTCTATTACCAAGAAGACTCTTTGAATTAGATATGGGAATTTAAGCAATCAATAAAGAGATAAATTAGAAAGAAGGCACAAATAATGAAGAATCCTGAACAGAAGAACGTGGACAAATTGTGCCAAAAATGATATAAAAAGAGAGTTTAGGAGGATAACACTATGGGTAGTTTTGCATATATTTTAAAAATAGTTAAGTTAAGCAAGGTCTATCTTATATGTAACTCAAGTGAGAGGAAACCTGATTTGAGATGATAGATTGGATTTACTGATTGTACGTTCTAATTTAGCTTTTCCATACCTAAACTTTCACTGATGAATAAATCATATTAAAAATCTTCCATGGAACGTGAACTCAGTTTACTCAAGACTGATGCATAGATATATTTAGAATTATATGTACAGTCTATCAGTATGCCTTAACCACTATACCAAACTAAATCTCTTAAAGTAGATAGTCTACTATATATACTATGTGGAAAGAACAAAAATGAGTGAGCATAGAAGTAGCATATTCAGGTTTATGAATCTCACCAACTGTAGGCCCAATATACATTTCAACTCTGAAGAGGGTGTGTTTTTCAAAGCTTGAACTGGTAACCTCTTTGTAGCATGGGTTAGTTTGGAGTACTCTAGACATACTCATTATTCCCTATCAGATAATTTAGTGTACCATTTCTGCCGATGATGTCAGCATAGAGATTATCCTAGAAAAACGAGGGTTCTGTAGACTTGGTATAACTTAGAATTTATATGCATCTGTCTATTGATGAATAAATACACTGAAAAGGCCATGCTGATGTCATTGAGATCAATGCTAATGAATTGACTTCAGATGACACAGAGCAATTTCACAGGTGAGAACTAAAAATTCTAGTTACTTGCAAGCAGTTCAATAAAATACAGTTGACTTAGGAGACCTCTCTTTGAATGCTATTTATTTTCTCATTCAATTTAGAATCAAGATTCAGAGTTCACCAGTAAACTGACATGGCTGTTACTTATAATAAAAGCTTATGTCATCCAACAGAGATTTTAGAAGAAATTTGTTTCCATAAACTGTACCAAATGGAAAGACCCACTAAGTGGCAATCAGTTCTGTATATTGTTACATATTGTCATTTCCAGAAACACAAACTGGAATGTAATTAGTCACTGATTTTTCCTGGAATGTGCAATGTAGATATCAAATAAATAAATAAATAAATGAAGGAAGGAAGGAAGGAAGGAAGGAAGGAAGGAAGGAAGGAAGGAAGGAAGAAAGAAAGAAAGAAAGAAAGAAAGAAAGAAAGAAAGAAAGAAAGAAAGAAAGAACATTATAATGTATATTTATCAATTGAAAATCCATATTGTCAGGCATATATTTGTGCACCTCTTAAAAAAAGAAATATTTTATTTTGTTATTGGAGATATGTACATTTTAAAAAGTGTATATACAATTGTTGAAAATGGCATCAAAGTGCCATTTGTTTTTACTTTTGATGGTCATGAAAATGGCATCAAAGTGCTTATAATTCTTAATGTAGCTTTTTTTAAAAAACATGTCATACTGTTGAAGAGACAGGAAAATTTAAAAATTTAACAGGTTAATCAAGTTCAGTTTTATCAGATTCTAATTAAATCAAATAATAGAATTTTGTTCTTTTCAAAGGCTATAATTTGAATTTGAATTGATTTTTCAGGAAAAGATAAACCAGATTTCCTTTATTATATTGTTTATTTGAACAGTATCACTTGTAACTTCCTGATTATTTAAATAATTTGCCCAGCATTTTCCAAAATTTTGAATACTGGGCAAAAAAAGGAATGGATTGTTCCTGTTATTCAGGGCTGAGTAGTTCATAGCCTAGGAGCTTCATATTAAACCCTTTTTCTGTGCTTTATCAGAAACTATCAAAATTGGATCAATGCAACAGACAAGCAAAATACATTTAGTAGTATGATTGTTTTGTGTATATGTGTGTACATGTATACATTGTAATATAGTAATTGTAATAACTATACACATACACACATACATTCAAAATTGAATTTTTAAAAATTAAAAATGAAATTAAACAAACATTTTTAGTGGCAATGAGTAAAGTAGGTCTGTTTTTTAATTAAGTTTCAGTCAAGAAATTCTTCACAGAATATAAACAATACAAATTTTAAAAAGGAAAAGGGAAGTAAAGAAATGTGATATACAGTAAGAAAAGAAATAGAAATAAAAATAAAAGCAACTTCCTTCTTCTTTACTGCAGTTATTAATACATTCATATTTTATCCTACCGTTACAGTTATATTGTGGCACCCTTCTTTCCATATTACATCTTTTCTAATCAAGCCAGTAAATTATGAATCCACTTTTTGTTTTCATTTTTCAGCAAAACGTTCATGAGCGGTTTCCTGTCGCTAGCAAAGTAGGTCTATTAAACCAGGGTTTTTCAACTGGTGATACACATACCACTGGTGGTATTTTAGCACCTGGCAGGTGATACGTGACCCCTAGCCAAGAGTAGTGGGGGAGGAAAACTGCTAAAACAATGTAGCACAGACCTGGAGGAGATCAGCTGGAGCTGCAGGGCTTGGCAGAAACCCCAGAATCTGCATGCACGGCTGCATGCTGATTGGAGCATACCTGAAAGAGAAAAGGAGGAATAGGAGGTGGGGAGAGGAGAAACTATAAAAGGAGCAGGTTTTGGCAGGAGAGAAAAAACACAGAAAAAGAGAAAGAGGAGAGGAGAGGAGAGGAGAGGAGGTTTTTATTAGTGAAGCGGTGAGGAGAGAGTGAGCAAGGGGATTTTGCGAGCAATGTGTGAGTGAATGAGAGTAAGAGAGAACCTTTTGCGAGCAACATGTGTGTGAATGGAGCAAGAGACAAGCTTGTGCGAGCAAGGTGTGAATCAATGAGAGCAAGAGAGAAGCTTTTGTGAGCAACGTGTGTGTGAATGAGAGCAAGAGAGAAGCTTGTGTGACCCTCACTTGACATACCCACACCAGAAGCCCTTATAAACAGAACAATGACACTGACATCCCCTAAACTCCACTGAAGATGTTGCCAAGCCTGGTAATGAAATGTTCAGAAACCAACCCACAAGCTCAGAGAACGAACCTTTACCCTCAGGTTTCACCAATGTACATCTATGGAATACTGGAAAAACAACTCAAAATAGGATAAAAGCAAAAACATGTCCTTAATTTCCAAATGGGTAGTTAAAATGTTTCAAGTATACTGCAAGGCAGGCAAATTATTTGTGTTCCAGAAATTGTCTTTTACGAAAAAGATCCTGGTTATTGAGCCAATGGATATGTAGCTGCTTTTGCTCAATATGTATTGCCAAATGAATGTATTAGAAAGCATAATGGTACCATTTTTAGCTGCCTTTTTTAAACTTTTGATGGTCATGAACTGGAAAGAAATCAATGCAAATGCATTAACTAAAAATACTGGGCACAAATCAGAACCACCAGTGATGCATTAACACAATTAATGTTGGTATCAAACTCTAAAGCAGAACAAGTACTATTATGAGCTGCAAAGCATTAAATGCTAATTATAAGACTGAGATAAAATGAGTTACACTTAGTTTCTCTCTTAGATATGCACATCCAAAAAGTCTGTTTGCTAACTGCAGAGAGAGAGAGAGAGAGATTGCTGCTTGCTTTATCCCAATGCAAGCTAACATAAATCCATCATGGATTAGTTAGGAGAACATGAAATAGAAATGAGAGCTCCAATCAAAGGAAAACATAAAAGCAATGTTAAGAAATATTGGAAAATAGTAGAAGAAGCTCAGATAGATTGACACACAATGAAAACAGTTCAGTAGAGGGGAAACTCATTTGTCACTCCTACGAATGTGAGAGAAAGGTCAAGCTTTTATTTTGGCAGTGCCAGTGGAACAAAGCAAACCTTCAAGAGGCTGCGTTCAGTCAGGGACTGGCAAGAAACCTGCCACTAAATTGGTTTAGGTTTTCACACTACTGACAATAACTGAGACAGATGATGTGCTCATCATATTACAGATGGGTCATGAGTTTCAATATTGGTATTGGGAGGTAGTTCTGTCAAGCCTGATGTTAGGTAGTGAAAACTCTTGAAAAACAAATCATGATGCCTAAAGGGAACAGCCAAGTTGGCACATCACAACAACAGACCCCCTTATAGGAGTCAACAGGAGGATAATGCTGGCACCAGAAAGAACGAATGGGCAATTCTGCTTATAAAGCACTCCAGAAAAGCCTCCTCTGTAGCTCAAATCTCCAAGTTATAGAAATGGAGAAAAAGCCACAACAATCGCTTTGTCAAATCCATAGCACATTAAAGAGACCAATAAACACAAAACTACTGTTGTGATACATTTGGATGGAGCACATACAGTAGTGGGTCAGAATGTCATGAAATCATCCAGCGACGTATGCTGAGAAAATTTTACCAGCAGCAAAAGGTGAGATGAAATGCATGCACATCTTATATTTGCATAATATATTCTTGGTTCAAAACAAAAGGGATGCTTGTAGAAACCAAGCATGCCGATAGCATTTTATTAGTGCCATCCAGAAAAAAAAACACTAAAATTTCATTTTAGCAAGATGGTACATCCTTGTGGATCTTTCCTTAAAGGCTCAAGGATCACAAAATAGAGTGTAGAAAATTGATATCATTCTTCCTGGTATAACAGGAAAGATATATCGAATGTCAAAGAGTGATAAAAATAGTAAAAAAATAAAACCATTTGAATGTCATTATGCACAGCAGGTACCCTGCTTTTTAGAAAGCTGTTGTATGTCCTTCATATTATGATTGGCCACAGATTATGTGCATCAGTTGAGAGATAGAAAATATAACATTCACTCTTCTTCTTTTTCTTTTCACTTTTTTTTCCTTTTGATTCTTTAGCCTTTGCTACTGCAATTATCAGATGAATACCTTCACCAGGAAGATGAAGGGAGAAAAAGGATGATAGTAGCTCTGAATATGTCAAATATCTAATTTGGAATCCTTAACATGTAAATAAATAAGAAATATAATAAAATCAGCAAGGCTGCTATCCAAACTGTGAGGAAACATATGATAGAACATTCTGAGTCCTTTTATCATGACCTTCTATGTAAAACCATAGATTTATGTATCACAAAACTCAATTTGACTTTGTTTCATCTTGAACTTTCATTGGATGAATTTTTAAAACACTAACATAAAAATCTGTTGAGTATATAAAAACCACATGTCTCTATTACCATGTACCAGAACTAGTAAGAACAAAATTCATTTACTTATAATAGTGGTTTTCATTAAAATGTATTATATTTTTTTCTCTAGAAACTTTTACAAAGGGAATTTTTTTACTAAACTGAAGAAGAGAGCCATATCGCTTTATCCAGGATAGTCAAACACTGGGAGAGTTTGTACGATGGACTGATATTTCAAGTGATTTTCAAGCAAATGATCTATACAAGTAGTATCCACACCTGTAATTTATATTAGAATAACAAAAGGTGAAACTAGACAGTGGGACACTCAATATGATTTGATTTAGATTCCAACTGAGCCACAAATGTTTTATCCAAAGTAATAATTTAAGAAAACACAGATGATCTGAAAAGTCAACTGAGACTCTTAATCTGAGGGAATGTAGTTTAATGGCAGAGTATGTGTTCTGTCTGTCAAAAGTTCCATATTAACCTTTAGTATTTTTGTCCATATGAGAAAGAGTCTTTTCTTAAATATTGAAAGATAATACTAGTGAATGTAGGCACCATAGTCTTGATCAGATCAATGGTCAGACTCTTGGACTGGTTTCATAGTTCATGTTAAATGATGATGTGATTACCTAGCAATTTAAAATATAATGTGAACTAAGCCCTTGAGTTTGTAGTTGATTGCTTAGTCTGTTGATTTCTCATGTTTACAATTCCTGACAAATTGTCATGGGAAGATAAGAACATGCAGTATACTAAGTGAAACCTTTTGTCCATCTGACCAAATAAAAGATAATCTAATGATATTTAATTTTTCCTATTATATTTTTGAAAAGTTTATTGTTTTCACTAAAACTTTAACTTCATGAACGTACAATCACTGAATAATTATCTTGAAGAATAATAAGTTTACTAAATAAACTCATTGATCAATTAACTCAGTATACTCACCTCTTACTATACTGGCAAAATAAGCAGCAATCCCAAATATTTTGTTGCTGTCTTTGGCAATTTTGTAAACTATTATCAATATAGTGCAAAAGGTGGAATTGTGCACAATGCTTAGCTTTAGGAAATCTGCTTTGCATTGATCTGATTATATTTCTTCTTAATATGCAAAGAGCATAGGGCAAGGCCAACACAGTTCTGAAAACGGGACTGAGTTAGAATGGGATTAAGTTAGAATGGGACTGATTTTATAGTTATTATCTATGCTGCCTGGATAGGTCTGATATAAGCTGAATAATGATGGTAAGAAAACAAGACTCCACCTTTCTAGACAGCATGCTGCAGATATTGTCAAGATTAATGCTTCTTGCTCTAGGAAGGTTGTTCTGTTTTCAAACGATGTTTTAAAAGAAATTTAGAAAATTAAAAAAAATGTATTCTAGGAATACATTCAAGTCCATTTATTTCTCTTAACTGCAAATGAATCTATCCAGAACATGTAAATACACACACATGTGTATCTCTCTCTCTCTCTCTCTCTCTCTCTCTCTCTCTCTCTCACACACACACACACACACACACACACACACAAACACACACAAATACATAAACACAGAGACAGACAAAAGGTTGAATGAAGAGTAATCATCCAATGTTATAAATCATTAACAAATGACGGCACTGACTTGCTAGAAATTCTGATGTGTGTTTTAGCATCTATTCTTTCACTTCAGTTGATGGAAAGTTGCAAAGAGAAAAGACTGTATGGCCATTGTTCATGAAACAGAAACCTGAAATGAGTATTTGTCAGTACACTTTAAGAAATGTGTCATCACTGAATTTGTGATTGCTAAACAAGTCCCACCAAATGAAGTTTACTATTAAACATTATTTATTCATGGTGAAGACTATGTTGATGTGAGTACTCGGTATCACCGAACAAAAAAAGGTAAAAATGGTACACCAGGAGGAGCTAATTTCTGCGATCAAAAATAAAGTTGAAGACCTGGCATAGGAATTAATAAAGTTCACAAGACAAAAGTTGATAAAGGATAATCAGTTCATTCAGAATGAAATTGCTGTTCAGTTTGGCATTTTAACAAACATTTGGATTACATTACTAATGTTCTTCAATAGTGGAAGGTATGTGCAGATATGGACACTTTAAGAAATTTGCCAGCAATTGTTGTCATCTGCAAAAATGAAGGTTAAAAAAGTTTCTTCATCAGTGTAGAAGTCTCCGGGGCACATCATTTTGTTCCAGAAATGATGTGTCACTTAGTGAAATATCATCACAAAACTCTACCTGCTTCCCAGATATTTGTTTTTAAAAAAGTTAAACATGTTTCAGCAAGAAAACTCATGGTTATTGTTTTGAGAGATGAAGATGGTGTTATGTGCATAGATTTCATTAATCTGACACCACTATCAGTTTAGACAGTTATACTGCAATATGGAAAATTTTGAAACAATTAAACAGAGTTCAAGGGCATTTTCATGTAATATGACCATGGTGGCGAACCTATGGCACGTGTGCCAGACTGGGCATGTAGAGCTCTATCGGCATGCATGCCAGAGGGACGGTCCCCTCCTCCTCTCCATGTGTGCCTGACTAGTGGGAACTGGAGAGGGCAGGGAAACTGAATCTAGCAGCGCTCTTGCAGGAACAGCTGTAAGAGCTGGACAGGGAGAGGAGAACCTATAAAAGGAGCAGGTTTTGGCGGGAGTGCAGCGAGAGAGCGAATGAGTGAGTAGACAGCCTTTGGAAGCGATGGCAGGCATGAGTTTAAAGAAGACAAGTAGGATGCGGCATCCATTTGCATTTTGCAGAAGGCTAGCAGGGTAAGGAGGACACGTGAGTTTGGACTTTGGAGAAAGAGAGAGAGAAAGAGGAAGGAAGGAGGAGTGGGAGAAGGAAGGAAGGAAGGAAGGAAGGAAGGAAGGAAGGAAGGAAGGAAGGAAGGAAGGAAGGAGGGAGGGAGGGAGGGAGGGAAGGAAGGAAGGAAGGAAGACCATCTGCTGGACAGATGCACGGCCAGACCTGCTTTGGTGATGCCAAAGCCAGAGAGCCCTTCTGCAGGAGTTGGAGGGAGGAGGGGAGAACGGCTATCCCCAAGCACCATGCCTGCCTCCCTTCGGGCTCCCTTGGCCTCTCCCCCTCTCCAGGCTGGGGCTGGGCAGATTCTCCCCCAAGCCATCACCTGAGCAAAATGCCCTCCTGCCCACTGCCCCACCCGCCAGAGACCCCCTGGATCTCCCTCAACCCTGTCCAGCCCCCACAGGCATCCCTCCCCAGGAGCAACATCGAGCTGGCCATGCCCACCCAGGCCACACCCACCCAGCCTACCATGACCACCGTAGCCATGCCCACCAGTGGGCCACGCCCACCCAGCACCTGGCGATACATATGTGGGTTTTGGGTTGCAGTTTGGGCACTCGGTCTCTAAAAAGTTTGCTATCACTGGAATATGACAACACTAGGTCTCATACTTCATAAGTAACCTAAAAGGCAATTGGAAATTGTTACCATATTCAGCATTCAGTCCATTTGCCATGTGATTTCCATCTTTTTTCCCAAAATTGAGGGAATTTTATGGGGGTATCTACTTGATTTAAATGAAAAGATGGAAGAGACTGTCAGGACCTGATTGAAGAGACAAAGTGTGGAATTGTTTTATGACAGCTGGAGAAAGTTTCTAATCTCTGGTGGACGTGTAACAAATATGGATGATTAAATGAGAAGTAAATACAGTTAACAAGAGAGTTCCTTTCAGGGAATATTTTCCTATTTTATTTATTTAAATATCATATTTAAATTAAAGTTAGGGATGGAGGCATTACCCCTCAGACACACAAACGTATTCTCATGCTCATGCATACACACATCATTGTATTTGAATTTCTACTTTTCTATCAGTAGTCTAGTATTTGGAAAATGTTCTGATGTATGTTTAGTTCCCTCCTCTTTTGGGGGGAGGGGGTCAGGAGGGATACGTCACCTGAAACAACAGATGAACAAAAAGGGAAAAAAATAGATCCAGGAAAATACAGATCTATCAGTCTGACCTCAATACCTGGAAAGATTCTGGAAAAGATAATCAAACAATGAATCAGTGAACACCTAGAGGCAAACAAAGTCATTACTAAAAGCCAACATGGGTTTGTCAAAAACAGATCATGCCAGACAAATCTTATTGCATTCTTTGACCGAGTGACAAAATTGGTGGACCAGAGGAATGCTGTGGATATAATTTACTTGGACTTCAGTAAGGCATTTGACAAAGTAGATCACAACCTACTACTTGATAAGATAGAAAAATGTGGGTTAGACAGTATCACCACCAGACAGATTCATAGCTGGCTTACTGGCCGTACTCAGCATGTGGTCCTCAATGGAACTGCATCTGCATGGAGGGAAGTGTGTAGTGGGGTGCCCCAGGGCTCTGTTCTGGACCCAGTACTCTTTAACATCTTCATCAATGATTTGGATGAGGGGATAGATGGGGAACTCATCAAATTTGCAGATGACACCAAGCTGGCAGGAATAGCCAACACTCCAGAAGACAGGCTTGAGATACAGGAGGATCTGGACAGACTTGAACACTGGGCGCTATCTAACAAAATAAAATTCAATGGTGAAAAAAGTAAGGTTCTACATTTAAGCAAGAAAAACCAAATGCACAGATATAGTATAGGGGGTACCTTGCTCAATAGTAGTAACTGTGAGAGGGACCTCGGAGTCCTAGTGGACAATCACCTAAATATAAGCCAGCATTGTGCTGCAGCTGCCAAAAAAAGCCAACACAATGCTAGAGGGATAGAATCAAGATCACGTGAAGTATTAATAACACTTTACAATGCCTTGGTAAGGCCACACTTGGAATACTGCATCCAGTTTTGGTCACCACGATGTAAAAATGATGTTGAGACTCTAGAAAGAGTACAGAGAAGACCAACAAAGATGATTAGGGGACTGAAGGCTAAAACATATAAGGAACGGTTGCTGGAATTGGTTATGTTTAGTTTAATGAAGAGAAGGACGAGGAGGACATGATAGCAGTGTTCCAATATCTCAGGGGCTGCCACAAAGTAGAAGGAGTCAAGCTATTTTCCAAAGCGCCTGAAGGCAGGACAAGAAGCAACGGATGGAAACTAATCAAGAAGGGAAGCAACTTAGAACTAAGAAGAAACTTCCTGACAGTTAGAACAATTAACCAGTGGAACAACCTGCCTCCAGAAGTGGTGAATGCTCCAACACTGGAAGTTTTTAAGAAGAGACTGGACAGCCATTTGTCTGAAGTGGTATGTGATTTTCTTAATGTCCACCATGGCCAATAATTTTTAATATCCATTATCTTGCCTTGTCCACTCTAAAGTCATATGAATGACCAACTATTTCATCTATGGCAGCTTGTAATCATTTAATAAATCATTTGCTCCCTTTTCCATTGTCCTGACTACTACCTTCAACATCCACTATTCAGGAGTGAAAACACCTGTCACTACAAAGCACCACATGACATCCTGCCAGAGTCATTTGTGTGAGAGTAGTCAAAGCAGGTCAGTGATTAGACAAAACTACAGTAAAACAATGATGCAAAAGTTACCTCTCTTCATTGTTCACAGGCTGTGTTTTATTTCAAATTATGGAAAATTACATTTCCATTTATTTGTCATCCTAATAGCTTTAAAAAAAATCATGTCAAAATACTTGAAAAGGACTATTCCTCAACCAGCATGTAAATAGCTTCTAAAATAACGAAATCAAATCTCTTTAAAAATGTTTAAGACTCTGTTGTTAAGCGAACCAGAATATTATAAGCTTTCTCAGCTAGCATTAGCTGAATAGAACATTATTTGAACTCTCTCTTTCATTCAATTTAGAGTATCAATTAGAACACAATGTTAAGCTGTCCTAGCATCTGGTTCCTTGGCAAGATCCATAGACAACTGGCAGTCAGGACTTAATGTGCCTGTCAGATGGTTAAAAGGCAGCTGATGGAATGCACCTGGATTGTTCATCCAAATACTACTTTCTCCAGTAAAACGCAGATGATCAAAACAAGTGTATCTGTTCTTAAAAATGTTGCTGTACCCGTAGGAATGGTACAATGATGAGTAACATGTACAATTTCACTTTTTATCTAGGGCATATCGGGCAGGCATGTCATTAAAAGATTCTACCACATTAAAGGGATGGCAAAATGGAATGTAGCCAGGTCAATGGCAAATGCCCCTGAAAAAAAAATCTGTAACTCCTGCCAGATTAACACATTCTAACTCTGCTAAGGCTGTTTTCCATTATTTCCAAAGATCTTTGGAAAGTCCATCCTTTATTTTACCATGGCAGGTATATAAGATCAGATAATTCAAACAGATTCAGAAAATTGTTTTGAGTTAATATTTTAAATTAAAGACCTGAAACAGGCCAACTTGTTGTTTTTTTTCTGAATTAATTCAAAAATGTGCAAGGCACCTGAGAATCATCAAGTGGATCTCAAAGGTATTTATAATTATTTGATACAAAATGTCAGTTTGATTCCAAAAGTCAATCCAGTCTTAAGATCCAATCAAGTCACCTTCAAAATAAAAGTTTCAATTGAATTCTATAAAGCCCTAATACTGAATGGGCTGATGGAACCATAATGTGTAACAGTTTGTTTACATCAGAGGATTCCTACCAGGATTTCTAAGCTTTAGGCTTTGAAACTAGTTCTTACTAAAAGTCCCATTGCTATACTTTGATCCCAGACTCTTTCCATTACATTCTATTAAACAAATACTCACCAAACGTTCTTTTTATCATCATCTTCACAATCACCCCCATCATCAGTATCATCACCATCATTGATTCATCACTATCATCATCATCACCATCATCTTGGTGTAAGAATTATTCATCACAAAATGAAAAATGGTTTAGTATTCCAAAACTATCAGCAGTTTGCTTTCTGGAAAAGCAGACAAACAGAATAACAGAGTTGGAAGGGACCTTGGAGGTTTTCTAATCCAATGCCTGCTCAAGCAGGAAACCCTATACCATTTTAGACAAATGACCTGTCCAATCTCTTCTTAAAAACTTCCACTAATTAATTGTTCTAACTGTCAGGAAATTTATCCTTAGTTCTAGGTTGCTTCTCTCCTTGATTAGTTTCCATCCGTTGCTTCTTGTCCTGCCTTCAGGCGCCTTGGAGAATAGCTTGATTCCCTCTTCTTTGTGGCAACCCCTGAGATATTGGAACACTGCTATCATGTCACTGCTAGTCCTTCTTTTCATTAAATTAGGCATACCCAATTCCAGCAACAGTTCTTTATATGTTTTAGCCTCCAGTTCCCTAGTCATCTTTGTTGCTCTACTCTGCACTCTTTCTAGAGTCTCAATATCTTTTTTTACATTGTGGTGACTAAAACTGGATGCAGTATTCTGCGAATGGTCTTACCAAGGCAAGTGGTATTAACACTTCACGTGATCTCGATTCTTTTTCTCTTGTTAATGTAGCCCAGAACTGTGTTGATTTTTTTGGCAGCTGCAACCCACTGCTGTTTCATATTTAAGTGATTGTCCACTAGAACTCCAAGATACCTCTCACAGTTACTACTATAGAGCCAGGTGCCACCTATACTATACCTGTGCATTTGGTTTTTCTTGCCTAAATGCAGAACCTTTTTTCACCACTGAATTTCATTTTGTTACATAGCATCCAATATGCAAGCCTGTCAAGATCCTTCTGTATCTTAAGTCTGTCTTCTGTTGGCTATTCTTGCCAGCTTGGTGTCTTCTGCAAATTTGATTTCCCATCTATCCCCTCATCCAAATAATTGATGAAGATATTGAAGAGTACTGGGCCTATAAAACATAGCCTTACAGTACCCCTCTGCATACTTCCTCCATGTAGTTGCAGTTCCATTGAGGACTACACATTGAGTGCAGTTGGAGCCAGTTATGAATCCACGATACTCGATTAAATATGCAATATAGTAGTTAATTCTTATATTTGATGACATAAAAGTTTAAATAAATCCCAAAATCTAAATTCTAGTGCTCCAAATACTTCTGGGTAGCAGTTATAAGAAATTCAAATTTTATCAATATAGGCAGGTCAGTTTAAGTTCTGTATTCAGTGAAAGCAAATATCTGTTCTCTTACATCCTTCTGCATCATCTGCAATAGTTAGACCAGGTTGGTCAGCCAAGGCACTCCTTCAGATACCCAGTTTCAGAGTACTCAGATCTATTATCAACAGCTTGGATCATGCCTTGAAAAAGTCTGAGACGAGTTTTAAACCTTAAGCAATTGTAAAATTTGATAATGCCTATACACATCTCCTCTTTTGATGATGACATTTTCTTACTGAAATAGTGAATGAAAAGCTAGATTTATGAGTTCAGCTTTCCTATTTGCAGATCTTGTACAAATTGGTACAAAAGGAAGCCATTAAACCAAGGGCCATGAATGTATTTGGATCTTTTCCTACTTTAAATTGTGCCGGAGGCTAGATAACAGAATTGCCAATTGATACTAGGAAGCTAGACAACAATAGAGCAATACAAATTGGATGCATAGATATTGACCTTTAAATAGCTTATTTGATTTAGTGGCTCTCATGCCAGCTTCAGCATTTATTTTTCACACAAACAAAAAGGTATTGAGCTTCAAAGTGAATTCCTAAAAAAAAAAAAGATACATACTGTAACTCTTTCTTCTGAAAGTTAACAAGAATGCCAATTCTATTATTAATTACGCATTAATATTTTAAAATTTTCTTAACATTTTTTTAAATGTGCAAAAAGGTACAAGTACTAATAATGGACAACTGGTGACAATGCACTCAACTTGCCAAGAATCCTGAATCTATGAAATGTATAGTTTTCAGATTCTAGGAAAGCTCCAGGGAGTGAAACATTTCATCTCAGGAATGGGTTCAAACAAATTGCAACACTGAAATTGATTAGTATAATAGTTCAAAATTTGGCTTCTTGAAAGAAACACAAGTTTTCCAGCTGGCTGAATGTGTACTTGGTATAAAGGGAAAAGGAGACTGATCCTTAGCAAAAGAATAATACTATAAACAACGGTTGGAAACTGATCAAAGAGAGAAGCAACCAGAATTAAGGAGAAACTTCCTCACAGTGGAATAGTTTGCCCCCAGAAATCGTGGGCACTCCATCACTGAAGATTTTAAAAAAGAGGCTAGACAGTCACTTGTCTGAGATGATATAGGTTCTCCTGCTTGAGCAGGGGGCTGGACTAGAAAACCTCCAAGTGCCTTCCACTTCTATTCTATTCTATTCTATTCTATTCTATTCTATTCTATTCTATTCTATTCTATTCTATTCTATTCCTACAATGACTATATTTTCTATGCAATTTACATAATCAGAATAACAGCTGGAAGGGACCTTGGAGGTCTATTAGTCCAACCCCCATTCAGGCAGAAAACCCTATACCATTTCAGACAAATGGTTGCCCAATCTCTTCTTAAAAACTTCCAGTGTTAGAGCACCCACAACTTCTGGATACAACTTCATTAACTGTTCCAACTGTCAGGAAATTTCTCCTTAATTCTAGGTTGCTTCTCTTTCTCTGATTAGTTTCCATCCATTGCTTCTTGTCCTGCCTTTTGGTTGACCCCCTCTTCTTTGTGGCAACCCCTTAGATATTGGAGCACTGCTATCATGTCACCCATAATTCTTCTTTTCTCTAAACTAGATATACTGTTTTAACTAGTTATTAAAGTATAGAAAAATGGGAATCAACTTCAATAAAGAAAACTTCAAGGCTTTTTATGCTTGGTTTTTCTTTTTTCCCCCTTTTCATTCGGATATTTTGAAAGCAGGATAAGAGACATAAATAAGGAAGGAACTTATTGAACTTGAGGAGTTTAGAAATATGTAGCTTAGATAATTCAGGCACAGCCTCCAGGTTGCTCTTTTAAATTATGTATTTAAAAATATGTGACATAATCTTTAAGAAAAATGTGTTTACATTCACAGAGTAATATAAATCATTATGGTATATAACACAATTAGTATCCTTGTTAATAGACTTGAAAAGTAACCAAGGATTGATCAACTCCTTATGTTGCCAGCAGTAAACAAATTGTTCACAGTGGGAATTGGAGGCAACCAAAGAAGCAGACACTGTTCACAGTCCTGAACCATACAAGCAGCTGCATTTGAAAGGTATCAGGCTGAAAGGTATCATAGGTAAATGATATGGCCATGATATATAGTGCTAGAGATTGAGAAACATATAAAACTAAATTGAATAGTATAATACCCCCTTTCTGAATGCTGAGAGTGTTTCTTCAAGTTTACAAATGTAAATGGCTTTTGAAAAAGGAGAATCAGAAGCATCACCCTCTTGAATTTTATAAATAGCTGACTTCAGAGCTAAATACATTAGCTACTTTTTAAATCTCTGTTGCTTACTCTGAGCAATGGTTCAAGACAAGAATGATGTGGATCTGGGCTACCCATGAATAAATTACTTGCAAATATGCATTCTATTGCCCCAATGTCATTATCTGCATTTTTCCATACAGCTGAATTATTCTCCAATGAGAATACAACTTTTGTAATAAGATGTTTTATTCACTATTAGATTAGGAGGTGTTATAAGGCCTGCTCATCCACATGAAGATCTAAAGATATAAGAAGTTATGAGTAGCCCTCCCCTCTCTACATATTGCTGTGATGTCATTGAGTAGCCAGTCATTAGCGGTGAGAATATAATCATACTTAGAATTTTAATGGTGAAAGGTTCCAGCTATGAGGAAGTGTTCAGAAGGTACTCTGCTGTAGATAATCATATTGTACCCCTGGGATGTCAACTGTTCAGTGACACAATCAATGAGGGTCTCATAGTGAGGAGGATCTCCTCACTATGCTTGTGAAATGAATTTTATATAGGAATTCTACATGGGAACAACAGCTACTTTTGCAGGAAATTAGGAATAGAGCATTCTTATTGATTGCCTCAACATAATGGGTACTTGCTCCATGAGGTAAGAGCACACTTATTTTATTAACTTAATTATTTCTTCCTGACTCTCTGACCAGTTAGAAATATAATTTTGATTCCAATGTGTTTATATGTGTATTTGTATAATATGGAAAAAATGTTTTTAGGCAGTGTATTAGCTATAGGCTTCCTCTGAGACTCAAACATGGATAATTTGCTCTATTTTGGATTTATGCTGTGTATTTTTTTTTATTATTTTATGTCCCTCGCCTAGGCAGGAAGTCAAAATATATTTACCACTGAATGCTACCTCAGCCCACACAAATATGTTAATCAAGAGAGCTGAATAGTCATAATCTCAGATGTGAAGGTGATGACCTAAGATCACAATATCCATTATTTAAAGTCAACAAAAGGAGACTCAAAAATTGCACTGCCATGTACTGAAAGAGTAATGATAATTATTCTATTTGTTGCTCTGAGTTGCCTTAAGGGAAGATGGATAGCATAAAAATTGTGTGTGTGTGGGTTGAAAATTGTGTTACAATTGTATTTTCTTATTCCTATAGCATAAAATAAATTATTGTGTCTTCTATCAGCTTGAGAAATATATGTGACTTTGTGTGATATATTGAGGATCACTCCTGTTCCCATAGTAAGTGAGCCACTTTTATATCTTATATTTTTATTTATTAATGTATGTATTTTTAGAAAGAAACAATTCACAGTGTCAAGCATGCATATAGTCAAAAGTGAGCAGAAAAGAAAGTTGGGAAAGATATAACAGGGAAGGATTACAGACTGAACTCACTCCCTTGCTGTCCATGTACAACAGAAAGACTGTAAAGTTTCTTGATATAAAATAATATCTCAATAGAGAATATGTTGTAGAACTTGACACTGATATGCAAACTGACAAATAGTTTGTCTCATGGTCATATTACAGATTATTGATATATTAATAATTAAGAAGATTTCTGGTTTTTGTTTTTGTTTTTTGTTAATGTGTTATCCAACTCAACATGAGGCACCAACATACCTAATCAAGTTAAAAATTCAAAATCACAATAAAAACAAAACTACATAATAATAATTTATGAAAAATGTAGTGTTGTTAAAATTACAAAATAAATTAATGCTCCCTAATAGGAGATAACATTCCCATTCTTTGTAGCCTTAATGGTTTCAGACAACATCAGAAGTTTAGGGACAATCTAATTTCCAGGAAGCTACTATTGCAGTGAAAGAGGGTGGGCAGCAATGAAAAGGGTACTTTTTTGAAGTCCTACACACAGGATCTCCATAGAGGAGGGATCTGGAGGGATTCCAGCATCTTCAGTCCTATTAGATCAGCAGTAGAAGATAATTCTAACAATGCCTGTATCTTAAGACATGAAAAGCTTGAAATGTGGCAACCAGAATATTAAATTTCACCTGGAAACCAAATAGCTTTGGATATAGTTATGTGGATAAACTTACTAGTATACAGTATGTATCTACCCAAATTGTTGCACTCTGATGACGTGCAGTTTCCAAATTCTTTTTAAGGCAAATTATAAAGAAGACATGGCAATACTGGAATCCATGAGAGGTGATTCTGATTGAGGGAAAGTCATAAGCAGTGCACAAAATGAAGCTAGGCTCCTCCTAGTCACAACTGTCACCTGCCCCTCATGCTTTCCTATGAGTCCAGAAAGCTTCCAAGATGGGACTAACCTCATTCATATATCACTTTCAAAGCCTTAACATCTTTGCTTTGAACTGAATATATTTTATTTTCCTGAATATTCTGTAGCAATTTGGCCTATTTGTTTTCTTATGGTGTGTGGCTCCAGTCTGGTTTGTTTGTCTACTGTGATAATTTAGATGAAACCACAAAAATGTGTGTTTGTTCAACCAGATAGATTTCAGTAACAAAAACTCATTTTTCTTTATTTGGCTGTAACTAGCAGATACAAACTGCACATACACATGCACAAATACTGTACATATAGTAAGGATAGTATATATAAAGGAATATGTGAAGAATGAAGAAAAGCTTATAGTGATGGTGATAAATATGACAAATCACTTAAGAGCCCATGTTTGGGCATGTATAGTAGTGATAGAAACGATGATAGAAAATTATTCATGTTATTATTTGCATTAGTCTTCTTCAAACTAGCAGCTCCTTTCAGGTTGCTATCAGTTGAGTAGGAACTGGTAGGACCATAAAATAAAGTCATAGAAAATAAGTGCTCAGGGATTTAAGAATTCAGACAGACAGGCACCTGCCTCATAACATCCTATATTTAAAATTTGTCAATAAGGAAAACAAAAAAGTCTTGATAGTGGACATGACCATACCCAGAGACAGCAGAATAGAAGAGGAAGTGTCCTGGACTCACTGACCCATAAGCCAGTGGTTCTACGGAAAGCTATCCAAGCAGTTAACTTTTCTTGCCAAAGGAGACAGTATTTCACCATCAAACTTTATTAAATGCTGCAAGTTCAGATAAAAGTAGAAGAAAATAGACAATGGCATATGATTACAACATGAATAGGCACATATGCACATGAATATATAAATACACAATAACTAGCAGCCGTGCTCCATAAAAGACACCATGTGATCGTAGCTATAATATGGCCTAATTACTGTCTAGCTTAAAAAATAAAACTACCTCTACACCCTACAGAACCTAAACTGCCTAAATGTGTGAAAGGATGTACTGTTCACCTGCTTTACTTCCAGATGGGTCAAGATTTCAATTGAGGAACTGTTATGGGCTTCTCTCCATGGAAGGTGGAAGGTGGAATGATTTCACTTCCTTTCTTCTTCCCAATCTATACTGTGTAACAGGAAGTGATAAAACAGGAAAGAGGAAGTATGTAATAATCCCTGATCACTTCCTTGTGAAGGGAACATGCTGCACCTATTTTGGCTAATAGGGGTCAGAATTGCTAAACTTTTACCTATAAGCTAGCTAAGTGCAAAACACATTACTGTTTTGAAGGCACAGTACCATACAGTACATTTGAATGTAGAACAAACAGTTACAACAGAAAGAAATTAATTCCATTCTGCTAGAGTAGCAAATGCTCTGGAGATAGAACAGAAAGAACTGGAGAAGTCAACAAATTACAAAGACCTACAAATAGAACAATGTGGCAAAAAAGCAAAGGTAGTACCAATAGGTGCCTTTGATGCAAAACAACTGGAGCACCACCACACCATCGGCCTTGACAAAATCACCATCAGTCAATTTCAAAAGTTAGCTTTACTCAGTAGCAATCCTACAGCAATATCTTTATCACTAATAAACAACTTATTTCAGGTCCTTGTGATGGATTTAATAGGTAGATAAAACTGCCAAATCCAGTGTAAACATTTGGCTGACTGCATGACCAACCATAATAGTAATAAATAGCAATAGCACTTTGACTTATATACTGCTTCACAGTGCTTTACAGCCATCTCTAAGCAGTTCACAGAGTCAGCATATTCCCCCCATTTTACCGACCTCGGAAGAATAGAAGGCCAAGTCAACCTTGAACCAGGGGAAATCATGCAATATAAATAGATTTAACAAATAACTTATTTCATCTTGGTAAGTTTCAAACATACTAACCAGAATATTTCAACCTCATTTGTGTTCTAGAAGATTTGTATTTCATAAAATATTTTATAAAGAAAAAATATATTTTCCATAGCATAATCCTTGTTTTATTTTAAATATCTTATAATGCAAAATGCTTGTAAGACAAAAAATCAGAAGAGTGATCCAAAATATAGCTGTGATAGAGAACCATGCTATATTTAGGTATATTCTATGCCATAATAACCATCTGCAAAATTACTTTCATCTAAGCATATGATGCAGTGAATTGTAACAAAGCTTTGGCATCAATACCACTGGATTTACAGTGCTTGTATCAAGGGCAACACACTCCTAAAGCAAACAACAGAAACGCAGGGATTCTAGCTACAAGAGAAATGCAGGTTGCTATGTTACAATTCAGGCAAGGCTTATAGCAGCAGATGGACATTTTGAATGGAACTGGTGCCAATTTGGCTCCTGTTCACTGTATTTCCAGAAATTGGAAATTTTAAATCAAACCACCCGAAAATGTGTTCAGGTTGTACAACATGTGGCTCAACACATTTTACCATTTTTGCACTGTCATTAATGCCAACATGAATGTTCAAATTATTATAAAGTTGTTTAAACCTCTAACCTTAATGTATTTCTATTCCACCCATATTTAATTGAAATTAATCCAATGACATGATCTCTTCAAATTCTATAAAAGAAAACCTGATAAAATTCAATCATGATTACTTACTAAGCATGTATGGAGTACAATGCATCAATCCAAATATAAACAGAACTATTTTCTTCTACTTAGGTTTTTGGGGAAAACTATGGCATGTCCCAAGATATGCATCTTAAAAATGAGAGAACCATATATTAACCTGAAGGAATCCTTGAGATTCACTGTTGCCTATGTTATCATTTTTCTCTAATAGTCTTATCCATGTCTCCTTTCTAAAACAAGAGGATATGAGGTATTTTAAAAGGTATTCACATAATACTGTGCAACTTGTGGTAAGTTTTCTAGCATATGATTTTTTCTAACAGTTCTCTTACCCCAGGGCTAATGAGCAGACCCAGCCCACAAATACCTAAAAAAAAAGCTCCTTCTTCTGTTAAGGGAACCCCATTTCAGTCCAATAAATATATCCCATATATTTATATGGGATTCTGAAACCACTTGCTTTAAAATATAAGGATCTTAAAATTCCCTTTTCTGAATTCTGTGTGAGAATATGTCTTCTTTGTCCTTAAATACAATTGTTCTTCCTTGCAGGGAAAACATTTTCATATCCACATAATCAAGCTACTTTTTGTTGAAGATGAGGCTCTTCACTTTAACCAATATTATACATTATAGGTAGTCCTCAACTTATGATTACCATTGAGTCTGGAATTTTGATTGTAAGTTGTTGGTGTCATTAAATGGGATGCCCATGTCATCCCTTTGCTCAACAAATGCAGTTATTAAATAATCTTGTTGGTAGTTAAGCAGAGGGAGTCCCAAGCAAGGGGTAGATGGCTATCTCGGAGAGGTTGGGGAAAACCTGGGAGACCAGGCTCAGCTGTGCATGAGATATGGGGGTGGCTGCAGTGTGGCACAGTGCAGGAATGCCTAGGAAAAAAGCTGTAGCTGTAGCTGCCCCAGGATGGTTTAGCAGCATGCCCCAGTAGCTGTCCCAATTTGGTCCAACAACACAGCAAAAAAAGTGCCAGGAATTTTCAAAAACTAGGAAAGCGTCCACAGTGAGGTGTAAAGCATCTATCCCTCTTCCCCCACAAAAGGCCAAAAGCCTGGGAAACTCCACAGAGAGATGCAAAGCAGCTGCTCTATAGGAAGTTCCAAATTTTCCAGAGACTCACAGGATGTGCCACAGTGTAAAGCAGCCATTCCGTCACCCAAGTGCTGAATATCTTAGAAGCCCCAGCCCAGTCACTCTCACTGCCTTACATTCTACTATGCAGCTAATCTTCATTGCTTTCTTCATCCCACTGCTTACGAGGCATTCTTCATCCCACTGCTTACGAGGCTGGCCTTCTGAAAAGTAGAAGAAAAATAAATGATAAAGGCAGCTGCTCGGCTGCAGCATCTTAAAATGCTCCCTTTCCCATGCTCCTGGGAGGAAACAAAGCAAAGGAATCTGTTCAATGGTTTTAAGGAAAAAAATGTGGCTTGACTTCTGTGAGCTAAAACTATGGAGCAGGTTCCTAGAGGAGATGTGCTTCACAGGAAGCCATTTATTCCCTTCCTGCAATTGCTGAAGTCCATAAGGGGAATGAAATCACACTCACTTTATTACATACTGTTAAAACTAGATTAAGGACCCCAGATCCTGTGTCTTCAGCCTGAAGAACTAAGAGATAGTACAGTAGCAGCAGTGACAGGTTATTTCTTTTATGATTTGTTTTAAGAGAGTAGACCTGCTGTGAATTGAAATATTAGCATTTATGACATTTATGAACATATACTATGTTTATTTCTACAATATATATAAAGCTAGAGGATTTCTGGAAAAATTTAAGATGGCAGATAGAATTGGGTCTATACCTTATCACCCTATAATTGGCTTAACTTTTTTTGTTAACAAAGGGAAAACAAAATTAATGTAGAAAGAAAATAGGGTAAATTTGGAAGTTTTCTATATTACTCTGCTGCCAACTACTTGTTATCTAGATCTTTGAAGGGCTAAATGAGTTGAGCTAGTTTCCTTTATTTGTTTTCTTAAAATATTTTCCTGATGTCACCTGACTGCCCATTGCTTTATCCTCAGAATCATAAACATAGAAATACTATGGATCTAGAATTCAATTAATCTCATGTGATCCCACTTCAGAGAGGACAGTAAGAATCACTTTCTATGTTCTCCTTATCTTTAAAAAAAAGCTCTATAATTTTATGTAGGCTCAAAGGATTAATACTCTTTTCTCTTTTCTCTCTTTCAAAACTTCAAAAATCAAAAATAACCAGGGATCATTAAAGACCAAAAGCTGGTAACAGAGGTAGTGATTCAATTGGACTGGCCAAACTCATTCTAAAATCTGTCAATTATTTATCCTGCCAACATTTATGCATATCCATCACATTTTGAAATTATTCAAATCATAACTCTAAATTCCTCTAGTCTCTCACCTTGTCCAGAATATCATATTGCATTTCCCTTGTTTAGAATTTTTTTGAAAGGAATTAAAACCCAACTCATTTGTTTCCTTCCCATTGCTCACTACGTTTTGATAGAGAATACTGAATTTCAGCAGGTTGTGAACCATTCAGATTATCTAACAATTAATTGACTAGTAGGGCACCAAAGCAAGTTATGAAGGATAGAAAGCACCTTACCAGGGATTTCTTTAATACCTGCAATACCACTGTCCATTCCCATCCTTCTGTTCTCACACTCCGGTAGAGCATGAAGTTTGTCCGGGCTAGGCAGGTTAATTAACTTCCACTATTTAAAATATTTTGAAGTTTTCGAGGTGGCCAAAGGCCACTATTTTTGCATTACATAAAACTTTTAATCAGTGCCTGACCCTAAACAGAGACTCATTCTGAATATGTCCATGGTTCTGTCCATTATTATTATTTTAATGATAAAGCTGCTGAGTTTTGAAACAGGGAGTGCTAATGACAACCATTTAACCCTCCAACAAACACCTGCTGTTTTCAGAACTGGAATAGCAGTTCCTTGATTAATGATGACTTGGGTAAATAATAAATTAAACTGGGGGGATTTCATCACAAGTATTGCCATTCCATGTTTGAAGATGAGATAGTTTTGAAAATGGAACATTTACAACTAGTAATACAGGGTAATTTTTAGTTTAATTCAGCAATTCATGAAGCTAAATGCTCCAGCTGTGATCCTGCTATAGGATGCCAAAATGCATTCAACAATATCAAATGATATTATCTATATCTTGCATTGGAAGAATTACACTAGTTTCATCCTTCCATTTGTCATATGATAAAGATGACTAAAGCTTTCAAATTAACTTTTTTTAGAATATAGTTTTATATAATACAAGACCCTTGGGTAACAATTTTCAGAATATCTGCCTTTTTTTTTTTTTTTGCAGATAATGCTAACTTTTGTGGGAAAGAGTCTGGAACAAATGAAGCTAATACAATTGCATTCTGTTCTTTTATTTAGAAATTAACAGGGCAGCTGTCATAAAGAGACCTTGGTATCTCGAAAACAGAAATATGATGATTGGGAACAGAGAATTGTGCAAGAAAAGAAAGAAAACATTAAATGCTGTAATTCTCATCATCTATTAAAGTCCTACTGTAATTAATGAGGTTTTATGCAGCACTGTCATCAAAGATTCTGCAATACTGAAAGCTTTTTCAGAACTAAAAAGCTTTATTCAATCCTTGTATTCTTTAAATAACATCTAAGCCTTAAAATGGGACTCATCATTTCATTCCAGTATTTTGGACTTCAAGGCTGATATTACTTTCTTTTCTGTTGCTCATATTTCTTGGTCCACTTAAAAATCAATCAAGGATTGACTTCAGTGTTTAATTCTTAAATGCATCCTATTGTCCTGAATATTCCCTGAACAACTGACATTGTTCACATTGAAATGAAACCAGCTCTTCAATTTGAACAGTAACTGTTTCCTGATCAGCTTATCCTGAAATCCTGTTACTGAACCATTTTGGTTTTACACAAGAGAAAAAGCCTGGAAGTTTCTGGAGAAAGCGCACAACACTAATTCCTTACTCCTTCCCTACTTATAAATTGAACAAAACTCTCATTGCAGGGAACTGGAGCAAGACCATAAGTATTCTGACAAAAGACTGAAAAATCTTACAAATGTTGATTGCTTTGAGTTAAATGGATCCTGTCATCCTGGGCATAAAGGGTTAAAAAAAGGAAATTATTCATACCAGAGGTGAGTTCAAAATGTCTCACAGTCAATCTAGTCCCAATTCAGTCCTGGTATTAATGCTTTAATACCATTTCCAAAATGGATGCTGTTCTTCAATGATAGCCAGTTTCTTCTTTACCATTTACCATTGATATATTTTTATTGAGTTATTCTTTAGTAAAATAATTCAATTTCTCAAAGACATGCCTTAGATCCATCTTTGTTTTGTGTGTGTCTGTGTCTGTGTCTTTCTCTGCTGTTGGATGGTTGATGAGTAACAGTAGTTAAGATGAGGAAAATCAAGCTTATTGTCATGCAGTTTCTCAATTTCTTGGATTAATAGATTAACACCTTTGGGTGTTCTATTTCAAGATCTCCAGCAATAATTAGTATACCAGTACTTGCTGTTAGGGCTCTCTCCTTTCCTTCCGCTGAATCCTCTATTTATATCATAAATTTATATAAGTGGCAGGAAAGTCCAGTAAATGTCCAGTAGCAGGGACATTATGAAATGGTCCTGGATATCAAGAAATCTTCAGTCTTTCCTGTAATATGAAATTTATTTCCAAACTCACTACCAATTTTCCAAACCCAGTTTTCTTCAGAAAACTGCTGAATTAAGTTTAGTTAACTTTCACAAAGTATCTTTCATTGTGCCCATTATCCAGCAAACATGGTATAGTATTACATGGTATTAAATGATAATAGATGTGTGATGACAAAAATGAGCAAAAATGGCTATCATTTGACCACTAACAAAGAAATGTTTAACAATTGATAGGGAATACAAACGGGTTACATAGAAATCTGAGCATTCTTTATCCAGAAAGAAAATGCTGTAATGCATGATATGGGGGAAAACTGAATGTCAGTCAAGTTCATTGTTATTCTAACTATGTAAGCCAGCATCCCACTTTGAAAAGAGAAATCTGTAAACACACCCATTATCAGCATTCTTGAGAATGTTTCATTTTATGGAGACATATAATTTGTGGGTCATTGTTGTAACAAAACCAGGAAGATACATGTCACGAGGGACTATATATGAAGGCTAGCATGGAGATAAATTGACTTTTATGTTAAACAGGCCAGCAAAGAAAGAAATATTCAGTAATCATTGGTGACCTTGGAATGAATGTATAGGAGGCAATAAATATTCCCTCTACAAAAGGAAGAAAGCCATGAACAGAACCATCAATGACTGCATAGAATATAATTGATCAGATTACAGTGCAGTTTATTTGGCAATGTCCAAGCATAAGGGACACTTCTGCTGTTTAAACCAGGTATTCATGATTCAGAAACAATTTTCATGGCAAATTTGAACCAAACAATCATCTGCATCATTCTTCTCTCCAAATTCAAACTTTTGAATTGATTGAAATCATTCAATTGATTGAAATCATTCAGTAAATGATGCCTTTTGGAGCATTTGCCTCAGAGTTTTTTCGATGCTGGCATAGTAAGCCTTTATTCAAACTCTTGCATTAATTGTTTGGGTGTAGATATGGACAACTCTAATTTTGAATGGGGTTAGTAAAGATTTGGATGGTCATAATGCAATCATTAACTGTCAACAAGCTTTCTAATGCTTGGCCAAGGTTCTTCTTTGTGAAAAATGTCATCCCAGTAGTTTTCTTGGTGTCATGTCCAAGTGATAATGCATTCCTCAGACTGGAAATAGGGTTTGTCTGCCCAGTGTAAGTTACTAGCACCAAGGAAGTTGATTCTCAACAAGTCCATCTCACATTTGTAGATATCCAATTTACCCCAATTCATTCCTCCGACATTCCATGTTTCTATCTGATGTGCTGATCTGCATCAGCCAGGTACTGCTGAATTTGCCCCAGGTACATCATTAATGCCTTGATTTCTGATTGTGTCCTTACTCTTTCCCTGTAGTTTGTTGGTACCTTTTGACTTGGGATTCTATCAATGGGCACCATATCAGGTTCATTTTGGAGTCTTTCCATTAAAATAAAATCTTATTGACAAGGTTTTTGCAAAATCTTAATTCAACCCTCCCCATTTATCCAAATTTGGCACCAGCAGGCATGTTCATGGGTTAATATAGTGATAATTCAAAGGAATATGAAGTAAGGATAATGAGCATGATATAAATTCCATGTATGCATGCAGGTCTTTGTAGATTTGTATAGGGTAATGCAATATATGAATTCAGAGGACCACTTTAGACTCCAAATGCCTATGTCCAGTAAATAGACCAGTAAGGATACAGAATGTTTTGTAGTAAAAGGGAAAAGATAATCTAGAATGCATGGAAATACATAGATAGCACCTAAAACACTCATAGCCTTTCTTGGTATTTGCATATTTATTTATTTAGTCTGAACTTTTGAGCAGAAGAATGTTGCCAGAAAGGATAGATGCTATAATTTTTCATTCCTTTAGGATGAAATGAATATTACTTTAAGGAGTTTTCATAACTTCATTGTAGCAAATACAGTAATTGACCTGGAAATTCAGTAAGAGACATAGAAGTGAGAATGAATGAAAGGATTGTGAGTAAAGAAAAGTCAGATCCTAAAGATAAATAGTGTAATAGCTTATTGTGCTTAAATTGATCTTTAAATTAAACTTTACTTTGGAATGAGCATGAGCCAGACTTCAGAACAAATATAAAGCCATCAAATTATCCTTCCTATAATTCAGTATTTTCATTCTAGACAATATACCATCAAGAAAGAGACATGTTAAAACTGAAACAGAAGAAAGCAATACAAAGATATAGAGAGTTTTGCCTTTACCATATCTGCACATATCTGCTAGTGGTCTCCCAGTTAATTTAATCACAAGTTACACCATGTAACCAACAAATTAATTAAATTGTCTTCTGTTTCACTTCTATATATGTTAGTAGAAAAAAAATAATATGTTTAGATATTGCACCAGCAATACTTTGATTCATTATTTTCCACTGCAAAGTCTCCATGCTTTTTAATTAAACTATTTAATTAATATTTCAGTATATATTAAAATTGTAATTTCTTTTTATGAAAATCAGACTGTTGAAAATTCCTGGGACGTAGACTAACTTTTAGAAATATCATTTTTCTATAAGCTTACTTACAGAAAATAATTCAACATCTCTCAGTTTGAATTTTAGCTATTGGGGTAGTTTTCAGGAAGCCTTACAATATCATCTGGCACTTTCCTCCTTACTCTCTCTTGCCATACTGATAGGATAAAGTTATTTGACTTTAAGCAAGTTGATCCCTTCATTCAGTAAAGCAGAATGAGGAAGGCTGATAGGATTATCTGTCTCTTCTTCTTCCTGCACTAACCTTCAATCTAAATTGATACCTAGTACTCCTACAATGACAGCAGAGGAAAAATAAAATGGCAAAATAAATTGCCCCTGCAATCCATATTAATAACTCCTTAGTGTTTGACTTCTCCTGTGAAACTCAGATTTTTCTCTTGCTATTTTATTTTGGCAGTTAAAGTCTGAGTATTAGTTCAACTTGCAGCTGGCAAATAGGCACTACCTTTCTGCAGCTTTTGTGGTATAAATAAATATAACACTTCAGTTAGCAGAATGAAATGGCAGTAGTGTGGGCTAGAGTCAAACACAATAAACAGCTTTATATTTTTCTTTGCTGCACATTTAGCTCAACACGTCATGAAAAGTATTACAAATACAAGCAAATTTTATTCATTCATTTAATTTCCTTTACTTTATAAGTTGCCCACCATGAGTCGGGTGGCCATATAAATTTTCTTAATAATTTGAATGGGCAAATTAAATACACACAATGGCATATTTATGGGTTAGAAGACTTTATAAAACAAAGTAATATGCATAATACGCATTCAGCGCATGCGTGAAGATGGCGGTCTTCAGTGAATAGCTCCGAAAACGCGGAGCCCGAAAATGGCTAGAGGGGGAGCTCGGAAAGCTCCCCGAAGGTCCGGAGACCCGCCCCCATGTGGATTCCTCCCCCGGTAAGCCCCCTGGACTGGATACGGGACGCAGGGGGACGCGGGGGCGCGGGGGACGTGGAGCCGACTTGATTACTGTTTTTTCGGCCTTTTCGGCTTTCCCGGCCTCCGTCCTTTCCCGGCCTCCGTCCTTTCCCGGCCTCCGTCCTCGGCGGCCCCGTTGGTGGTTTGCAGGCGGCTTTTCCAACGACCCTCAGGGCAGACTGCTTGGCCCAGACCACTTGGCCCAGACTACCCGGCCGCAGAGATACTCGTGGGGGAGGCGGCGGCCCGGGCGGCCCAGATGGCTTCTCCTGGGCGGCCCGGATGGCTTCTCCTCGTGGGGGAGGCGGCGGCCTGGGTGGCCCGGACGGCTTCTCCTGGGCGCCCGCTTTGACCGTGGAGACTTTTTTGGCGGCCCCTCTCAACCCCTTCCGGACTCGGAGATGTCTCTGGCGACCTGGAGGGCCTCCCTGACGATCTTTGGAGGTCCGCGTGGACTCGGTGGCCTCCTCGGCGGCTGCGGCGGCCTGGCCAAGAACTCTGTGGGCGGCTTCGATGGCCCCTCCAGGCGGCCCTTCGATGGCCCCTCCAGGCGGCCCCTCCAACGATGGTTTTCAGCCTCCCCGGCGGCCTGGGGCCTTCGGAGGGCTTTTCAGGCAGCCTCGACGGCCCCCCAGTGGTGGCAGCTCTGGTGGTCACAATGGCCGAGCGGCCTATTTGGTGGCCTATCCGAGGGCCTTTTTGGCCGTCCTGATTTCAATGGCTTGGAGGCCTTTTTGGAGACTTTCCGGTGGTTTTGGAGCCTCCCCAGCAACTCCGATGATTTCTGCGGCCTTTCCAGCGGCCTCAGCCGGGCGAGGAGTGGGAAGGGCCTGGGTTTGGGCCTGGACTTGGACTTGGCCCGCCCCGGCCTAGAGGACCCGGTTAGAGGACCTGTGGATCATATCTTGCGGCCTGTTTTGTGTCTCCGTTTGGCCTTGTTTTGAAAGACCTAAGGGGATTAAACATCATCCCCCCCCTCTATGCCACGGACTCCCTTGTTTTGGACTATGTATACGAAGACGGCCCTGCTGGCCCTGCGCGATTCACCCCTCGCGCAGGCCTGGCCCAGGAACATCTCGGGGGCCTACCTCGAGGATGGGGTGTGGAACCCCGAGAGGTGGCATGCAGTGGTCACGGACAAAAAACTATTCAAATTATTTAAGTTGAGAACGTTTTTACAGGGGTGTTTTAATAAATTTTT
>NW_015387180.1:785392-792065 GCF_001527695.2 Protobothrops mucrosquamatus
AAGCGGACCTGGCCTAGGGAGGATTTTATACTGGGTTCATTTTAAGGAATTTGAAAGACACAACTTTAAAATTTGGTTTAATTCGGTTTTACAGGGGGGGATTGTATATATGTCTTTGTTTTAAATATGTTGTGCGCCGCCCTGAGTCCCGCCGGGAGAAGGGCGGCATATAAATTAAATTAAATAAATAAAATAAATAAATAAATCTAAAACCAATATCAATCCTCTTCATACTGTATGTAGAGTTTCTAAGTAGAAAGAAAACAGGACTGTGGATGAAGGCACTTGCTTTCTCCCACCATTCAGTGTTTATCTGCTGATCCAAAAGATGGCTGCACTTGGCCTGAAGTCAAATACAGCTCCTTGTGTACTCTAGAGTCTAATAAATTAGAAACTAGTTTGTTTGTATAGCAAGTACAGTTCTATTTCAAACCCTCAGTTGAGAGTATAAAGCCATAGGAAGAAAAAGTTGATGACAGGATGGGCATATCACTATCTTTCTGCATTTCTCTGTGCATTCAGATGAAGACCTGAAGAAGGCTAGGTTTAAAATGAGACTCTTCAGGTGATCACAGCAAGCTTCCTCTTTAGTATTGCAGTTCATGCTGGATTTGGGGTATTTCCCTGGGAAGTAAAACATTTTGTCCTGGTTCTGCTTATCCCCATCAGCTTTTGAGCACTATTGGGTAAGAAACATTCTAAAAGGGCTTACCTTTTTTGAAATATTTGTTCATCACCTAGTAGTCTTCATGGTTTGGTCATGTTTTGGCTTGTTCCCTTACTACACCATCTGGCTTATTTCTTTATAATGAATTTGCCCTCTAATTTTTGTATCCTGAAGGCCAACTCCTGGTACTTGCTTTTTGGATCCATACTGAATGCTCAGCTTTCAGGCTCTAGTCCAAATACAGATACACACCAGTTAGTCTCTTTAGTATGGAAGACAAAGCAGAAATGATGAAAGCTAGCCAACCTTTCCTTGTCTTGACCATACCGTTGATGCTATGGATAATTTTCTGATAACTGCCAGCTGAGTCAGGAACCTGATCACAGGGTGAAGCTAGCTAGCTCAGAATATAGTTGTGACCAATTTTGCAGTGTTCAGATGGTATGTTACAGACTTCGCATTGAGTGTGTGTGTTTGTTTTGATTTTTTTCATGTTCATTTACAAAGGCATCATTTCATGTTATTTTTGTAAATAACTTGAGACTTTTAACATCCTTAATCATCCTTCCTCCCACTATTTCTCCACTATATCTACCCTGTGAGATGGGTTGGTTTGAGAGGGTATGATTGGCTGAAAGTCATCCAGCTAGCTTTCATGGTTAATGTGGGACTAAAACTCACAGTCTTCTGGTTTTTAGCCTGGTGCCTTAATCACTAAACCAAAATGGCTCTTTTGACTTCACATTCCTTCCCAATCCATCAGCCAAGCAGCTGACCTGTACTATTTATATGGACATATTCTGGATCTGTTGGCAGTAAGGACAAATGGAAGGATAGACATATTGGAGTTGGGGTATACAGGGAATGCTTTGAAAATGGGCCAAGTGGTTTTATTTAAAAGCATAGATAAGATTCATTTCTTTTAAAATAAATGTAATTTTTCACTCTCAAGGAATTTTCATTGACAGTTAGAAAGTATATCCTTAGTCTACTTTTTTGTAAAGACTATTTTTGAGAAAAAGAGTAGCTGAAATTCTAGTTGATTCAAAATATGACAAAACTATGTGACAATACTACCCAATCAAGCAGTCTTTGATTAAGTTAATAATTCTTACATTTCGGGAAAAAGTGTTTTGGGGAAGATTGCAAAGCACTACATGTTCCCATATATTTTTGTTTATGGAGAAAAGCAAATTTCCAAGACAATCTTCATCATTGCTAATATGGGTAAGAAAGAAAGAAAAAATCTGATAGGGCACATTAAAAGGGTTGTGTGGGTTATAAAGTTTGTATGTATGTATGTATGTATGTATGTATGTATGTATGTATGTATGTATGTATGTATGTATGTATCAATCAATCAATCAATCAAATTTATATAGCTACCTATCTCCCCCCCCCCAAAAAAAAATGCTGAGTGGTACAGATTCTTGATCATCTCCTTTCTGCTGGGATAATAAAAAAAATTCTCAGAAAAGCAAGCCCCTTTTTTGCTTGAGGGTTATCTAAGAGTCTTATAAATACCAAGCCAATTTCTAGGCAAGTGAAGTTCCCCGTCATTAGTGTTCATCAGGTTACGATAGGTATATCTCTTTCTGCATGTCTTTGCAGCCTAGCTGGATCAACACAGATGAAATTAGTAGGAATTGACATCATGGTGGGACTGACTTGCTCCATTTGCTTCCCATTAGATATCATGCTGGTATCACCAATTGCAATTGCCATGTATTTCCAGAGAAGATATTGCTGATATTTCCAACAGATTGAATGTAAATGATGGAACACCAAATCAATTGACTCTGTGACCTTAGGAACAAAAATAGACCTATAGTTAAATAGTCTGTTAAAAATGAAGTGCAGCATAAATAAATTACCTGTTATCAAAGAAAGTTTGTCTCTATGAAGACTGACTTATACTGGCAAAAATAGACATAATTAAAGATTCTTTACAGCTAAGTGGAGGAGAGGCCTTTAGGGATTCCTACATCACTCAATACACTCTCAAAAGGCTCAAAAGGTATTTCATTAACACAATCCTTAGATTATGAAACAATTAATTAGCATGTAGGAAAAAACAGTAAAAAAGAAATACAAAAACATCCATGGTACTTTGTAATGATATTTAATTTTAATGGGTAAATTCTTAGTGTGACATTTATTCACATAAATATACAATTCTACTAATGCTCATGATATCTTCCCTTCTGAATGAAAGGTGTAAAATGTATTCCTGAAGCTTTCAAACTCTTTGATGCCAGACCTTTAGCTCTATTGGCCTATGGTTCACAGATGGGTTTTTATCCCAATAACGAGCAACTTGAAATACTGCAAACTAAGTTTACCAGAGCACCTATTTGTGTATCCAATGCAACATGAGAACAGCACAGTTATTTGAGATTAGAAACTGAACAATTAGAGACCAAAGAAGGAGCATGTCTGTTAATATTTAATTATTGACTTAAATGACATTATTTCCTTTCAGGGATCACCCTCCTTATCCTATCTGACCACTTTCAATTTTCATGAGTACAGATTTGAGTAAATTCATGTGGCCCATCTGTAGATTTTCGTTTCCTTTTAGAATTTATTCAGGCTAAGGAATCATCAAAAAGAAAGACTTTTAGACATCAAATACCAAAAATGAAACTAGTTTGATCCATGAATATATTAGAGAATAAATAGAACATTTTAGATAGCATCTAACCTGTAATATTTACATACCTTTGTGACTTCGACATAGTTGAATCCCTCAAATGTTGGATGTATAGTTGGATGAATTCATGCTAAATTTATTTCCTCAAATATGAACACTTTTATTACACACTAGAGAACCTGTGATGCATTGAGTTATCCTTTCAGAGATATTTCCTTATCAAATTCCTCAATACCTTCAACAATGGCTGAACTTCAAATGTACTTGAAAAATTCTTAAAACTTCAGGGAGATATTCAGAGATGTATCTGCCTTAAAACTAGCTCATGTTGAAATATACAGCATAGTCAAACATCAGGAGTTGATCACAGGAAATGTTTTCCGGCAATTAGCACTGTGTCAGAAAATATGTTGTGATAATTTCAATATCATAAAATGTTTAATAAATGTTGTCAAATTTCAGTTCCACAGGAGACGTGGATCCCAGATGGATGCATTCTGTAAGTTATCCCATTTGAGATACCCTGATTGAAAAAGCTTTGTCCTATGATGCACTGTTTTGCTCAGGTCATGGTTACAGATACAGAGTTTGAATAGCATTTAGATAACATTGCATGGGTGCTATCCTCATCTGCAAACTACTGACTTTGGATTCCATTGAAGAAAAGTGTTCTTATAGCTTTCTTTAAGCAATTTTATCTGATATTTAAAAGTTAGTTTATTCCTCTTTGTTTCTGTTATTTATACTGATCTTTGAACAAAATAAATTGGATTGGTTGAATCCTATTAATGGCATCCAAGCAGCTTTTCGCTAAACATTTTCTTTCATCAGACCAAACTGATCACATTATTATTATTACAACTATTACCATTATTTATCCTAAGTAGACCAAAAATTACCTGAGTCCCTAATCCTGCATAGAGACTATTGAATTTCATTTACTCTTCTGGAATCCACTCTCTCTCTCTCTCTCTCTGGGAATCCATCTCCTTATTACAGTATATTTCATAACATTAATTTAGTCAAATAGCAGTAGCATTAGCAGTTAGACTTATATACCACTTCATACTGCTTTACAGCCCTCTCTAAGTGGTTTACAGACACAGCATATTGCCCCCAACAATCTGGGTCTTCATTTTACTGACCTTGGAAAGATGGAAGGATGAGTCAACCCTGAGCCAGTCAGGATTGAACTGCTGGGAGCAGAATTAGTCTGCAGTACTGCATTCTAACCATTGTGCCACCCTGGTTCAAAACATTAGTTATTATAGCCAATAAAAGTTATTAATGACAAGTGTACCTGAAATGTCTTATTGCTTGTTGCTGTCCATTCCAAACTAATTTGCTTTGTCTGTCTGTGATGTGTGTCTGTGTGCGTGCGTGCATGCGTGCATTTTATTTGTTGCATGTACAAAATGGCTGAGGATACAAGGGGGCCTAACAAATGGAACAATAATTTCAAGAATAACATTAGTAACAGTACTGTGGCATCTACATGAAGAGAGCAGCAGTAATGGATTTTTTATGAGTTCTGTGATTGGATCTCAAAGGATAGCATAATGTACTTCTACAGTTTAGTAGGAGAGGGGAGCATATACTGTACATACTAGCAGTTCATGTATCTTCCTTTACAACATAAAAAAAATACATCAAAGATGCAGTTTGGGAGATTTTTATTTTCTTTTATTTTGGAATGCTCTAAAAGTAATCTAACCAAAGAATGCTATCAGCACAGCCTTCATAATGGTTAATAAAGTCCAGTATAATAAATGGTAGATGTATGAAAAGTGACTTCTGCAGTCAACATCTGTACTGAAACAGCTACAATGATTTATCTCATCTAATTTTTACATCACTCTTCGTTTTCTTGCTGTAATACTTTCAGTAAAACTCTTTCTGCTTTATCTGATACCAAGGAAGAATGCATTTTCACTGCTTTAGTGCCATGACATTCATCTTTCAATATATTTTAATTTAGTCATTGGAATCTTTGTGTAGAAAGCATTTCAGTCAGTTTTATCAATTACACCAGGATCTCATTTCAGAATGAAAAAGGAGTCTTTTGCATTATTATTTCGAGGTCAGCAATAATTTCAAGGCCTCTCTTTGAATATAGAAATACTGCAATATTTTAGTATATTTCTTCTAGTTTCTTCACCCCATGTTATTAGTTTTCATAAAGTGATGTCCAACTTGCTATGGTTTATAACAAACTCCACAATGAGAAGAACTCAAGCATTTTCCTTTCAGCCAATTTGATTAATTCAATTGCATTTAGTGTATAGGCTTTCAGAATGGACTCAGTGAAGAGATAGTGAATCAGAAAAAGTCCTTACTCATAAACCTGATGCAGTAAATCAAACACATTGCAATAATTTACTTCAGAAGTAATATTTAGGATCTTAATGACACTGATGGTTGATGTTTGTCAAAAGACGAATGATCAGAATTATCTCTGTATATTTTTACATGATTGTCTGCAGTACATAGGGATTAGCCAGTGGCATTCAGGGAGATGACAGGCCATTAAATCATCACATGGAGGAAAAAGTTAAATGACACAGTGAAAGTTGGAAGCATCACCACAGTACTGTGTCACTGTCTTAAACTGAAGCAACATTGTAACCAGTATGTGGAATCTAATGAAGCTCTTCTTTAGGACATTGACCCCTGTTCCACATGCCTATAAAATTATCCTGCAGAGGACAAAGTGGGCCAAAGGAGAGAGGAAAAAGTCTTTTCACTCAAGTGGACCTTGACATGCATAGTAATAAAATCCAGGAAAAGTCCTTATTGTTGCTCATGTCAAAAATAAGAATCCCAGACATCAGGTAATGTTGTAAAAACCATCTGCTTCCATCTGTTTATAAGAAAGAGCTAGACTCAAAGATAATTTCATGTGCCACAGTTTTAAAAGGTCTATGCTTAGCTACACCTGGCACAAATAAATTTCAACATGTTGTTCCTCAAACTATTATTAAAAGAATGATGGGAAATCAAATTTAAATGACTTGCGATTCAGTGAATCTAAACATAGTTCATTGGCTATTTCTAGGGTCTCTGCAACTATGCTAAATAACTACTCATAATTTTTTTTGAACTGAAAGAAAAATTATAAATGGTATGAAATGTTCACTGAAAAATCTTACGGACACTTACATACCCGATTTCACAAAAGTTGTTCTTTTATTGCTGCTTCAGAAAATCAAATCAATTCATATCAAGTCAAATCAAATCTTTATTGTAGTCAGTGACCTGAAACTACATACTATTCTAAAAATAACTGAACAAAATGATATATATATATATATATATATATATATATATATATATATATATATATATATATATAT
>NW_015387180.1:792446-799508 GCF_001527695.2 Protobothrops mucrosquamatus
GTTTAGTCCAAGGATAGCCTCTTGACAGATGGCCAAAGTAGGTGCAAAATGTAAGGGGGAGGGGAGATTAATCCCTGTAGAATTACTGATGACAGTTTTCAAATGGGCCTCAGCCCTGTTCAATTTGATTACATATATCAGTTCCATAGCTCAGATTCCATCTGGAAGGCTAGATTGCACTAAACATCCATTTTCCCACTATCCATCTTTAAAGCAAAACAAAATAATGATATTTTCAAAAGCTCCTGTCTCTAATTGTCATTCATGAAGAATAAGTGACATTACTCACAATGCAACTATGTAATTTAAATATCTTGGATTCTTTTTCTATGCCTCCAGAGATCATAGAATTATAGAATTTGAAATGATTGTGAAAAAGTCCTCTAATCTGATTCCTTATTCATTGCAGAAACCATTAGAGCAGAGGTTTCCAACCTATAACATGTCTTTGTTAAAAAAAAAGACTAATATTTTCTTCCAAGAAGGTCAGCCATTAATGAGCACTTTATTTGTACAGTCATTAAGCAAAGTCCATGTAACAATATGTAAGTCCATATAATGCTACTATTTTAAAGAAATAGAAAAGTCTTGGAATATATATATATCATTCTAAGAGGGATGAATTCCCTAAATAATATAGTATGCTTTTCCCCCTTTTTTGTTCTCTTTCTTGATATGAGTAATATAAAGAAATCCACAAGTCTTAAAGTTACCAAGGTTGGAAAGCCATGGTCTAGATGGCTCTTTTGGAAAGTCCAGTCCTCCCTGCCTCTACTGCTTCAGCATAATATCCACTATCATGGCATATCTCCTTCTCTATTCCTTCCAGTGGTAAGGGGTATCAATCTTATTATATGATGATATCAGAAAAGGAGGCTTGTGTACCAATGTAATATTGGAATGCCATAAAGGTAAAGCTATGGATGCCCAATAGCATCAACGGGGCAATTTAGTGTAATGGGAGAACACAAAATTGCATTCCCAGTATATGGATTTGTGACTCCATTGCAGCCAAATATTTGCAACCTATAATGAAGTGAGGATGGGGCACTGCTCTGTCCTAAAAACAATAAGCCCCCATTAATTGTGGCCTATCTATATAGGTTAATGGTTAGACGATGTCTGTGCATATCCAATGGATTTGACAGGTGGTTGACTCTGTCTACTCCATTATGTGGAAGTATTATTTAAGAGAACAAACACTATGTCTATATTATTTGTCTATATTTGGTCTATTCATACCAATTAACATTTCTCTTGAATTAGATTCTGCTTCATTTATTAACATACATTCAGTGGATAAAGTATTATTTCTCTACTCTTTATTATAATTCTGACCAAAAAGATTCTTTCTCAAGACAGGGCAAGTGCATCAGCTTGACCACAAACCCTATTATTATGACAATGCTTGTGAAATATAAGCCTGTTTGAAGAACATGACTGTTTTCAGTTGCTGTGCGTATCAATAACTTCCAAGGTAGGAACAATGGTGTCATGAAATTTGTGATAGCATAATATCTGCACTGCATGGATGTTGCGAGAGGACTAACTGTGGAACTAGAACAGTGCAAATTTGGTCTTTGCTGTGCATATAGCAGAAAGTATTAAGGTTTAGCTAATCTACGTTAAGGGATTGTGAGTATCTCCTTTCACTGAGAGGCATCTGTCTTATGTTCCCTACAACTTCTTTTACCAAAACTCACTGAAGCAGGTGTTTCTCTGTGCTTTCAAGATCAACAATCATTCACTGAGTTGATTGGGGAAAAGTGGGGGGGGGGAAGAACCCTAATGTACATTTAAAAGCTTTTTTCTTTAGCTGAATAGAAAAAGAAGGTACAGAAGCAAAGAAGTGGTGTTATTTGCATTATAAACACCACAAAAGCACTATTACTTGATAATCATATTCTGAGAAAAGAAATGCCAGCATTAGGGCCGATTCCAAGAAAACTGAGCCACATTTCTAGAGTGAATCATTTTTCTACAGTGAATTTTGCAGACAAAATTGTTGAGACCTTTCACCCGCCATATTTATCGATGATTGCTGTAATAAACAAAGCTTTCTTTATGATAAGCAACATGTATGGTTTAGCTACCTTACTTGATGCATTCAGCTGCATTTTGGAATTTTTTTTCGTACATTATTTTTTAATGAATCTCTTTTTTATAATGCTATTGATTATAATGCTGGGGATTTTTTGTGCTCCAGTTATGTATTATCTACATAGCTTTTTAATGTACCGAGGAAGGAAGGAAATAGTAAAATAGAATATTCATAAAATAACCTTTAAAAGGCTTGAATCACTTTTTAAGAAGAATTGCCAATATAGGTAGCCAAATGAACTGGCCTTTCAATATGAGTGCAAAACTATAGCGAAAAAGAATTTTAGATTTTGTTAGCTAATATTTTAAGATTGTTGGGGTCCTAGAATGACAAGAGAAAGGAAGGAGAGAGAGAGAAAGGAAGGATAATTGTAGATTTGTTCTACACAGAAATTCTTTGATTTACCAGACTGACCTTTTCTGTGGCATAAACAAAATCAATGGACAGAATCCTACACTCACAGTTGCTCTTAATATTTTTTGTTTGCTTGCTTTTCAATGAAGACCACATGCAACAATGACTCATCCATAGTTTGACTGCTGGTAAAGTCAATATACTCATATAAAAGAGTATGAATTGAAAAATAGAAATGAAAATGGAAATGGGAAGGATAAACTTTCAGTGGGTGGGAAACCATGGTTGGTTTTTCATATATAGGTCCAAATATGGGTCCAATTACTTTTGAAATTTTGCCAAATACCTTTCTCTTATTATAACTCTTGTTGTGGAGCACTAAATTACAGCCTGGAGATGGTATGACTGCCACGGTGCTAGGTATTTAAATCTACCTATCATTATGCTGTACTAATATAACTAATTTATACAGTTTTATTACATTGTTATACTTTCTGGACCAGTATACTAGGATCTGATCAATCCTTTACTTAATTCAGAAAGATCAGAAAAGGTAGTAATTCTTGGTAGAGTTTTTCAACCTCTTAATGAACAATACATTCCTTCTGAGTTGATCTGAGAACTGCCCGGCTATTATGCCTAATCAGTATCTTCAATAACACTTAACAAAGAATCCTAAATATGTATTGGCAGGGAAGGGGAGAGACTGATAAAGATGAAGAGAAGATAACTTAGAAGTTCCATTAGTACCTGTAAGGCTATTTATTTCTGCAATCCCAAGTTTCCTCAGGTTATCTCTATCAACATAATTCAGAGGCAATATTATGATGCATAGTAATGCACATTTTTGCCTATTTTTAACAAATTTAACCAAATGAGTCTACCACATATTTTACATGAAAAGAAAATTCTAATTCTAAAATTTTTTTTAGAAAGATTCTAAACTGGAAAAAAAATCAATCCAAAATTTGTTTCCACACACTCTAGTGGGATCATATTACTGCCACATATGTTTGGACACTATGACTAAATAATAATAATAATAATAATAATAATAATAATAATAATAATAATAATAATAATAATAATAATAATAATAATAATAATAATAATAATAATAATGACAATGTGAACTGTTGCTAAAATAAAATTCTCAAATGCTGCCATAAATAATTTATCAAGGTTTGGGCATTTAAAACACTATTAATCTGAAAGACGATTGAGTATGAGCTTCTGATTGCCCATCTTTTGAATTCTATCCCTAGGCAAATTTTCTTTTCAGTATATACTGATGGTATTGGTGAAAACCAATTCAGGGCCACTAGATACACATTTTAGTCTACTTTTCACTTTTCAAATTCACTTTGGACAAACGATTCTGTCATATTTAGTTCCTCTTATTTTTTTTATATGGAAATGGTTTTAATTAATCCATTTTTCTTTCCAACTTTCCCTTTTTCTTTTTAAATAATTGTTGCTCTTCCCTGAACTGTTATTGATTTATTCATCCAATACCCAACTCATACCCAGAGATAGATAAACAGTGTCAACTTTCCCGGGCAGAAAAGACAGAAAATATGACCAGATGCGCTAATTCTAATTTATTGTAAGATTACATTAACAGAATCTTACAAATCTAATAATACAAATCTTCTTCCATCTCTTTTCAGGCTGATAAGTTAAGGAAGTTCCTTTCTTACTTTCTTTCTCTGCTGTTATATAGCTGTGGCCTATAGCTTCTCTTAACTGAGCAAGCATCTCTTCCTAAGGTCATTTCCACATGCCATTACACCAACAGAGAGGTTACTACATACAGCCTGACTATATCATCACCATCATTGCTTTCTATATTACTCTGCTTTCTCCATTAACAATGCATGCATTTGTGTCTCCATGCATGCACACACCTCATTTTATATTCCAAAACAGAGTGGAATATTGTCCTTTGGGTTGCATTTCAATTGCCCTGAACATTACCAAAAATGACAAATGTCAGACAGCTGAATCCTGACAATAATGTAAATCATTGAATAATGTGAAATCATACTGAGGGTGGGGGGAATCTATGGTATTCAAAATCTTGTCTCAACGAGTATGAACTGAATTCAAATATAAAGGAGGTTTATACATTTTAATTTTATTTGCTGTTTACTTTTCCCTAGTATAGTTCATTAAAGGGCTTCCAAGTTCATAAATCAGTTAGAAAGGATAATATGATACATTTAAAATGTCTTCTTTAAAGCTTATCCTTTCTCAATAATTTTTTTTTAAATAGATACAAATATAGTTGTACATCTGAATATTCTGATCTGGAAGGAACATCTGTCTTTCAGTTGGCTAGAAATTCATGAGGAGTGATCAACCAAAGGTAAGTATAGTTTGTCACAACTCAGTACTGTATCTGGTCAATTAATTACACTGTATACATATGCTGAAATCTGTTTCTCTGCAAGATTTAGAGACCAACAATTACCACATGATATCTGCCACTATTGGTGAATATATTATTTTCTTATTGTCATTTAGCCATAGTCAGGAGAATCAAATGTAGAACACTTATCCAATAATTATTATTACTAATATTAGTAGTACAATATAATTATAACACAATCTATCATATTACATATAGTAATATAACTGATTTATAATGTGGTGAAACTATTTAGGAGTTTTTAAACTAACATGTTAGATATATGTAATATAAATTTGAATAAAATCAGAGACATCTTTTTCTAGTGCTGCCCAATATACACTCTATGTACTTTTATTTTAAAATGTGCATGACCCTATGCCCACCTGCTAATTTTGTTTTTCTTTTACATCAGGGTACAAATTAGCTTGCTGTAAACTATAAATCCAAAAAAAAGAAAACGATGCAGGCATTTCACATTTCATTAGAAGTGTCAGATCATGATGGATTTCAAAACACTCTCTGCCTTTAGGGACTTGACTTCAGGCCTGTTTAGCAATATATATGTATGTATATGTGTAGTACACACACACACACACACACACACACACACACACACACATATATATTCCTATACCTATGCTTTCATATAATAATAATAATAAAGTTGGAAGGGACCTTGGAGGTCATCAAGTCCAACCCCCTGCTCAGGCAGGTAACCCTATACCATTTTGGACAAATGGCTGTCCAGTTTCTTCTTAAAAACTTCCAGTGTTGGAGCATTCACCGCTTCTGGAGGCAGGTTGTTCTACTGGTTAATTGTTCTAACTGTCAGGAAGTTTCTTCTTAGTTCTAGGTTGCTTCTCTCCTTGATCAGTTTCCATCCATTGCTTCTTGTCCTGCCTTCAGGCCCTTTGGAAAATAGCTTGACTTCCTCTTCTTTGTGGCAGCCCCTGAGATATTGGAACACTACTATCATGTCCCCCCTCGTCCTTCTCTTCATTAAACTAGACATACCCAATTCCAGCAATCATTCCTTATATGTTTTAACCTCCAGTACCCTAATCATCTTTGTTGCTCTTCTCTGTACTCTTTCTATATACATACCTATACCTATACCTATATTTATACAAGAGCATTAAGCAGATGAATAATATACATACACACATACATGCATCCTCTTTATTTTTTTCCCTCTTAGGTGGTCTTGCATCATCAGTGAGATTTTAGTCTAAAACAATGAAGGTGTTTAAGATGTGTTAATTTGCATGCTTTCATGAATCATAGTACATTTCCACAAATTCATTTACTAAAATTCTGAGAAAATATTCTATAAACAGACATGTTTTGAGGAGAGAGTACAAAGTGCCAGTGGTAATGGAAGTAAATAGTAAAAGAAGTGAGAGACTGTAAAACTTACCTATCATGATAAAACACACACATGCATACACACACATATATAAACACAGTCATAATATTGTAGTCAATATATTCAAATGTAAGGAAATTAGGCCTTTTTGTTAAACCTAAGGAAATGTCATTCAATTTTCTGATGTATTTAACTTCATTGTTTTGCACTGAAAGTGCTCTTTATAACTTTCTCTCAAAGTGCTAAAGTAGAATGTGCTGGAGAATTCCCCTGCTGGATTTTGAATGCTGCCATTTCTGAAATTGAATTTCTGTATTTTTCTCCTTTTATATAGATATTGATCAGGCGGTCCAGTGTAAAGTGCAGTAGGGCATGACCCTACGTAGAGAGACAATTCACAAAAATGCAATATGAAGTGTGTGAGCTTTTATGGTGCTACAAACTTCCTTTATATGTTACATATTCTTTATGCAATATCCTATAATGATAAGGGCTATGCAGGTCTTCAGAGACATATTTTCACTTCACTGAATATTTATATGAATTTCCTCCACTCCCCCCACACACACCCAAGCAAAGTGCCACTATGTGCAGCAAGTGAGATTACAGATAGTTGGCATATGACTATTCATTCAGCCACCATTCAAAGTTACAAAGGTGATGAACAAGGGGGACTTAACAATTGGTCCTCAGAGTTCTGGCTGCTGCAGGGTCCACAGAGTCATCACCATCTGTGCACTCAGTGACCTTTTCATGATTACAATGTCGTAGTAGCCATGAGTATGTGACCATGCCAGCATCCTATAAGCAAAGTCAATGGAAAGCTCA
>NW_015387181.1:0-1599 GCF_001527695.2 Protobothrops mucrosquamatus
CATTTAAACAGTAAAGTTTTCCTGTCAGGAAAATTTGGTTATTTTGTTACTGCTCTTAAAACTATTAAAATCCTGTTTTGCTTTCTAAAAAGGAAGCATTTTTGGAATATAGTTGATCAAAGAAGTATGCGGTACTCTGCACCACAACAAAGATGGTATTTTTGCAGAGGAGAAGACCCTGGCTGATTTTGGAGACCCTAGAAAAGACCCTGGTTGATTTTGTATCCTTCTCCTGTCTAAATTCAAACCTTCCTGTTTGCCTAGAGGCCCTAGACATTCTGAAGATGTCTTAAATAGAATTAAATATATATTCTGAACTGGTTTTTGATTTCCTTTTAATTACTGCTTTTATATATTTGTTTAATGTTTGCACGCTACTATATAGATTATGCCTGCTGGCAGACTCACCTTTAGTGATGAAGAAATATTTTAAATAAAGAGAAATTGTGTGACTCCTTTATTCTTGGCCAAGATCTAATTGTAAAAAGTTGGGGGAATGCAATGATTTTAGTACAGCAATCTCCAAAGTGTACCTCTGAATGTGCCAATGAATTCTGAGAACTCTGAATATGAGCCAAAGGAAATATACTGAATATGGGTTTATTTGACTGCCTTATGCCAAGTTACACCTTTAGAGTATCTAGCTTAAGAGTCCAGGCTCTGATTGGCAGAAGCTTTCTAGGATCTCCATGAGGGAAGAGGCCTCTCCAACCCATCAGTAGATCATTTTTTTCCCCTGAAAAATATTCATTATCAAACTGGAGATACTGTCTGCATGCCAAACCTGTGTTTACCATTGAATTATGAGTTATGCATTACCACTGTGTTATATGTCAAGCGTTCAACTATTCATTTGTTTCATGCACTGGATTAAGCCATAAATCTTGGAATACAAAGCAAATAGTTGGGTTCCTACGATACATTAAGCCAAACTAAACAAACTATGTTCTGACTTATTACAAGTTGTGAACTGCATTCTTAGAGGGTAATGCATGCTGTGTTTGCATGTGATTTAGGTTTTGGCTTGAAAGAGGCTATTTTCAGACATAATGCTAAGGAAATAATGAAAAGCATTTCCATGGTTTGTTTAGCCACTTTGCCAGAAAAACCAAGCAGGAACACTTCTATAAGCTTTAGTTCTGAATAATTCAGGTCTTACAATCTGAACCAGATAATAAAGAAACAAAGGGTGAAGTTAGCATCAATTTTATTTACTTATTTTAAACTATTTTAAACTTTTGGAGCCAATATTTTGAACAACAACATTTTTTTTTACCATATGTGTAATGCTGAAATCTTGCCAACCTATTAAATTTATAGATTAACATTTATCTATTGAGCTCAAGACAAATGCTGCACAAAGCATTATACTGTCCTTGTACCAATCTTCCTAGAAGAAGAATAATAATAATAGTAAAGTTGGAAGGGACCTTGAAGGTCATCTAGTCCAACCCCCTGCTCAGGCAGGAAACCCTATACCATTTCGGACAAATGGCTGTCCAGTCTCTTCTTAAAAACTTCCAGTGTTGGAGCATTCACTGCTTCTGGAGGCAGGTTGTTCCACTGGTTAATTGTTCTCACTGTCAGGAAGTTTCTCCT